>NW_028270145.1:62245964-62545964 GCF_037043375.1 Chiloscyllium plagiosum
AACATTAGTTCATTTATTGGGAGACAGTCTAAATAATTAACTGCCTGATTGATTCAGTTGGTCGTGTATTCGGTGAGTAAGAACTCGAACCTTCATGTATTCCTGGGGCCAGTGCCATTTTTAAAGCCACTCATCACTATGCCATTCCTGATGAAGGGCTTATGGCCGAAATGTTGATTCTCCTGCTCCTCAGATGCTGCCTGACCTGCTGTGAATTTCCCATGCCACACTTTTCGACTCTGACTCTCCAGCATTTTCAGTCCTCACTTTCTCCGACTGGGCCAAGCTTTGTTAGTCAGGAGCTGCCCTTCAATTTACACATGATGGGAGGGAAACCAAAAGTACACACTTCTCAGGGCATATTGGTGGCACAGATGATAGATACTTGTAATTGCAAGTGCATATTCAATATTTCTATTGTTATTTAAGATCAAGATCAAGCTACGTAAGTGACCCATCCTTAGTATCATCCCATTTTAGAGCTCTGTCTAACGGAATGCTACTCGTTCTCCAATGTCCAGTGTAGCCAACCACATTCTCATTGTCCAATATGGAGCCATCACATGCTGGAAAGAATTCACATGGTTGAAAGCATTCACTTGTACTCAGCAACAGCCAACGCAAAGAATGAACAAGTAAAAGCTGCACTTACCACTACAAACTGAGTGCCTTTCAAGCAGCAATGAAGTTACAGTCAATGGGTGATCACACCCTTTTGTCACTTTAAGTCCAGTGTGTGTCTGATGCCAACCTCTGTGGACAGGGGTGCAGATGATTGCTATGTATAGAGCATGCCCTGAGGTTTTGTGCCCAGCTGGCTAAGGGAGAGGCCCAGAGGTCCACATGAGCCGTGGATCCCCAAAGACCAGCAAGGTCCAACCAGACAGCAGGGAAACGGAGTCTGGTGGCACACAGAAAGAAGAACAGGCTGGAGTAGAGGAGGCGGCAGCCAGCGGAGAGACACAGCAGCTGATCCTAGCTCTAGCTGGGAGATGGAAGCAATGGAGGAGGAGGTAATCGAGCAGGCAGAGGAGTGGATACCTGTTAAAAACAGGAAAAGAAAATCCTGCCAGGCCCCCAAAGCCTCCCAGCAAAAGGGGAAACGACAGCTGCACGAGGGAGGTTCGGCCAGCTCTTCGGATGGTGAAGACGGGTGCAAGGAGGGTCATCACCAGAAGAAGAGACAGAGCACCGTAGGTGAAGAGGAGGACATTTCCTCCTAACCAGGAAACTACGGACCCCCCCGAAGTCCACCCTCCACCCAGTGAGAACCAGGGGGTACCCACTGCACCACAACTACAGGTAACTGAGAGCTGTGATCCTCTGACAGTCCCACTGTCAGACACAGAACTGGACGGTGCGGACTCTTGCCTCGGCTCAATTACACCAGAGCGGGTAACTGACCCCAGTGAGGAGCTGGACAGCTACCTCAGCCCTGCCAGGGTCCAGCAGTTCGCGCTCACCATGGGGATGCAGACAGCCACCCCAGAGACAGGACAGTCAAAAGGACAATGGTAACCCCATAAACTGGGGGTTAAAGCAGGTTCCTTTGCTATCGTACAACAGGGGGCCCACTCAGTAGTTGGGTTCCACTGAAGCCTCAGCTAAATATCAAGAGACTGGATGGTTAATAGACAGAACTGTAAGTACGATAACTGTAAATTTGATTAACTCAATCTGTTCTCTGTAATGTTAAGACATGCAATGTATATATATGAACAGGTAACAAAGATTTATTTCCATGAATAAAGTATATTTTGAAATAAAAAAAGGGAGATGCCCAGAGGAGCAAGTGGCAAGCTGACACTCCTGTTTTTTGTCGCTATTGAGTTTCTCTCCATGGCAGATTAGCAAACTTTATATAAACAAAGCCATGGTGAGATGCAATTGCATACAGGTAGATCTGCCTCATCACTCATTGTGAGATTCTCAACTTGCCATCGAAATCTTGGGTGGAAAATAGAATGTTTTTATCTTGAGAATCTCATTTTTCCAACCTTGCCACATGTTCACCAACTGATTTGTCACTGCCCGCATTGTTACGGGAGGATTCTGGCCCATGGGTTCCAATTGTGGAGTGAGTTTAAATGTGCAGAAAGGTGATGAAATATTTGACCTTTTTCAATTAATATTAATTGTCTGAAAAAAACAATAAGACAAAACCAAAAAGCCTACACACTAAGTCCATTGAGAGTGGCTCCCAAAAATATTTGAAAAATTGTAGTCCCTTATTATTTCTCTGAACCCAGAAAGACATGGTGATAAGTTACCTTATTTTAATATTGTAATTCAAAAAAAAAATACAGGCTGGCATTTTATACATTACAAACAAACAATGAAAGGAATTTTTTTTCCTGTCCCCTTATATGGACTTCAGTAAGGCATTTGACAAAGCTCTTCATGGGAGACTGATTAGCAAGGTTAGATCTCATGGAATACAGAGAGCATTAAACATTTGGATACAGAACTGGCTCGAAGGTAGATGACAGAGGGTAGTGGTGGAAGATTGCTATTCAGACTGGAGGCCTGTGACCAGTGTAGTGCCACAAGGATCCACTGATTTTTGTCATTTATATAAATGATTTGGATGTGAACATAGGAGGTATACTTAGTAAGTTTGCAGATGACACCAAAATTGGAGGTCTAATGGACAACGAAGAAGGTTACTTCAGAGTACAACCATATATTGATCAGATGGGCCAATGGGCTAAGAAGTGGCAGATTGAATTTAATTTAGATAAATGTAAGTGCTGCATTATGGAAAGGAAAATCAGAACAGGACTTATAAACTTAATGATAAGGTCCTGGTGAGTGTTGCTGAACAAAGAGACCTTGGAGTGCAGGTTCATACTTCCTTGAAAGTAGAGTCACAGGTAGATAGGATACTGAAGAAGGCATTTAGAATATTTTCCTTTATTGGCCAGAGCATTGAGTATAGGAAATGGGAGGTCATGTTGCAGCAGTACAGGGCAATGGTTAGGCCAGTTTTGGAATATTACGTGCAATTCTGGTCTCCTTCCTATAAGAAGGATGTTGTGAAACTTGAAAGGGTTCAGAAAAGATTTCCAAGGATGTTGCCAGGGTTGGAGGATTTGAGCTAAGAGAAAAGCTGAATAGGTTGGGGCTGATTTCCCTGGAGCGTCAGAGGCTGAGGGGTGACCTTATAGAGGATTATAAAATCATGAGGGGCATGGATAGGATAAATAGACAAGGTATATTCCCTAGGATTGGGGAGTCCAGAACTAGAGGGCATAGGTTTAGGGTGAGAGGGGAAAGACATAAAAGAGACCTAAGGGACAATCTTTTCACACAGAAAGTGGTGCCAGAGGAAGTGGTGAAGGCTGGTATTATTACAGCATTTAAAAAGCAGTTGGATGGGTAGATAAATAGGAAGAGTTTAACAGGGATATGGACCAAGTCCTGGCAAAAGAAAATAGATTAGGTTAGGATATCTGGTCGACAGGATCTGTTTCTGTGCTGTATATCTCTAAGATTCTATGACTCTAAGTAATTATTATATTCCAGTAAATTACATGGGACGTACCTTTTTGGAGATTTTACTTTTGATTTCAGTGTCTGGTCAGGTTCTGAGATTATAGAGGGAACAGACTCAATGAGCTGACAGTCTTTTCTCATTTTTTTTCAACATAAAGCTAAGCAAGAGCAGTCTCATTTGTTTTTCTGTGGGCAATAATTTTTAGCCAACATTGAGTAAAGCTGTGGCATAATGGTAATGTGACAAGATACTTAATTTAGAATATGTGGGTAATGCCCTGGGGACACAGGTATGAATCCTGCCATGATATTCAAGCTAAAATAAAATCAAACCATTGTCTATTGCTGTAAAAAACACACTTTTCATGAATACCCTTTACCTTGAATGACCGAGATGAGACTCCAGACTGAAGTAGTGTGTTGACTCTTAACTGTCCTCTGCACAATTAAGGATGGGCAAGAAATGCTGGTGTTGCCAGTGATACCCACATCCCATGAATGTACTTTGCAAAACATAATCTGTAGTCATTACAGCCCACTCCAAACCTCACCTGAGATCTGTACACTTCTAGTAGGGAGTTGACAATTCTGCGATCAGGTAAAGAAACTCCTTAGAATAAGGACCATGAAGTGAGTAGCAGCATTCTCATTGAACTCAGTGGGGATCAACATACTGCCCAAAAACCTGAAACCTTACCAAATGCCATATCACATAATGCATTTTCCCAAATTGCTGCATAGTTTGTCTTTATTGTCTTACAGATTAGTTTACTTACAGTATGGAAACAGGCCCTTCGGCCCAACAAGTCCACACTGACCCTCCGAAGAGCAGCCCACCCAGACTCATTCCCCTACATTTACCCCTTCACCTAATACTATGGGCAATTTAGCATGGCCAATTTACCTAACCTGCACATCTTTGGTCTGTGGGAGGAAACCGGAGCACCCGGAGGAAACCCACGTATACAAGGGGAGAATGTGCAAGCTCCACACAGACAGTTGCCTGAGGCGGGGATTGAACCACTGCTAACCACTGTGCCATCGTGCCACCCCATTTCCTTACAAGAGCTTTTAAAATGTAGCATCAAATGCTACTTAGTCAACACTGTTGATACTTTTACAAAATAGTGGAACGAGGAAACATTATTCACCAAATTTTGTGACAATATACACAAGTCGATGCATTAATTTCACAGCCAAGTTGGTGAAGAAGGGTCACTGGACTTGAAATGTTAACTCTGTTTTCTCTCCAAAGATGCTGCCAGACCTCCCCTTCATGCAGGGCCCCAAACAGTGCTTCCAGGTTCACCTGCCTCACCTCCAATCTAATTTACTGTATCTGGTGCTCTCAATGTGGTCTTCTCTACATCAGGGAGATCAAACATAAACTCAGGGCATGTTTCGCCGAGCATCTCAACCGGGCCTGCAGGGCCAACCTGACTTCGCTGTCACTACCCATTTTAATTCCCCTTCACACTCCCTTTCCGACATGACCATTCTCAGCCTCCTCCATTGCCACAGCATATCGGACTGCAAATTGGAGGAACAACATCTCATCTTCCGCGTGGGAAGCCTATAGCCCGGAGGACTCAACATTGTGTTCTCCAGTTTCAAATAACTTCCATTCCCCTCGCCTGATTCTCTTCCCAGCCCCTCGCCTTCCTCTGATCATTCCTCTGATCAACTCTTCCTTCCAGCGACCAACCAGATTCATTCCTCCCATCAACCAACCAGGTCATACCCTCTTCCTGGGTTCACCTCTTCCTACCTCATCACTGCCCCCCGCCCCCACCCCAGCCTCCTGTCTCTGGCTCCCTCTGTCCTGAAGAAGGGTTACACCCAAAACAATGACTTCTCTACCTCCTGATCCTGCCAGGCTTGTTGTATTCTTCCAGCCTCCTGCTTATCTACCTGCTGAGTTTCTCCAGCAATTTCTGTATTTGTTTGTTCAGATCTCCAGTATCCACAGTTCTTTGTTATATTTTGATGATTATTATTGTATGCAAGTAATACAAGATGAATTTTCTTTAGAAAAGACAAAATTTGTTTCAAAAGCAAAGACTACAATCTCTAATATTGCTCAAGCCCGCCATCATAATAAATCTATTTTTACTTCTAAGCTGGAGAAAACTATTTAATGGCATTGCCAGTCATGTCCCATGGACAAATCTTTTGCTTGACAAAACAGATTAGTGTACAGATACTGTAACTGGCTCATTTAAACATTGCTTCTGTATTTTGTTTAAATGGCACCAATCCGATGTGAAAAGTAAGGAAAACTAACGTGGAGACAGACAATAATATGACAGCATACATGAGTCAAACATTGACCACTGCAAATAAATCATCCTCAGGTGAAAAATTAAGGTTTTCTATGCAGCCGAGGAGAATTTTATCCCCAACTGTAAGGAAAGTGTGGGGAGAAAATTGTTAAAAATTCAGTTCAAACCAGGGAAACAGCATGGTATCATTCAAAATGTCAAGTTGCAAAAGTTCTGCACAAAATGAACTTCAATAGCTTGAAGAATACATGCAAATGTATTTTGTCTAGTTTTGGTTAATAGTTTTGGACAGACCTTTAACTCTGTCCAGTGTAAATTAACAGTTTTCTTTGTTGGATTCATGTATCCAAAAAACAGTTTGATATAGATTGCCATGAAAGTGACTTTGGGCTGAATGTTCCCAATTTCTACAAAACATTTTTTGTTGTGGGATTCATGGCACTTGGTCTACCATGGCTCAGGACCTTTCTTGGGTCATAGAGTCATAGAGATGTACAGCACAGAAACAGACCCTTCAGTCTAACTTGACCAGGTACCCTAACCTAATCTAGTCCCATTTGCCAGCACATGGCCCATATCCCTATAAACCTTTCCTATTCATTGCCCATCCAGATGTCTTTTAAATGTTGTAATTGTACCAGCCTCACCACTTCCTCTGGCACTCTGTGTGAAAACGTTGCCCCTTAGATGCCTTTAAAATATTTTTGCTCTCACCCTAAATCTATGCCCTGCAGGTCTGGACTCCCCCACCCCAGGGAAAAGACCTTGACTATTTACCCTATCCAAGCCCCTCATGATTTTATAAACTCTAGAAGGTCACTCCTCAGCCTCCAACGCTCCAGGGAAAACAGCCCCAGCCTATTCCACCTCTTGCTAAAGGTCAAATCCTCCAACCCTGGCAATATCCTTCTGCTCTTCTTCTCATTAATTATGTGACCAGGTTCTATGGTGTCTATCTTCCGGAATCAAACAACAGGGAATGACTAAAAGGGGGAAGGTAGCTCCTCAGTTTTGCTGAAGTCCTGGAGGTACTGGTGAATGGGATGATTGGGAAGAGGGCAATGCTGTATCATGTTGACAGGTAAAGGAGGCCACAACCATCAGATCCAGCCAGACTGGACAGAAATTGTTTTTTTTGCCAGTATAGTCTCTCAGGTAAAATGCAATGCCCAGCAGTGCAGGAAGAAGGTAATGAACTTCTAGGCTCCACAAGGGCCACCATTTTCTCATTGCTACCCTCATGCTGAAGGAGTCACTATTCACTCAAACTCTGGTCTTACACATGGCTCATGGATTACAATTCTCACAATTGCATGCATCATGTCGATTCAACATCTCTCATTCATCCTTCCCAATTACTCCACCATCCAGTCCCACCATGTTTCCTCCTGATTCAAAGGGAAAAGTCATCAACTGTCTTGCTCCAGCATCCCTGCTACTTGCTCTTCCATCCACCTTCCATAGTACTCAACTCTCCTTTCGCCTTCTTGCAGGAGAATTTATCCCATAGTCAGGCCAAGGACGGGGAAGGCAAGGCTAGCATGAAGGTTGTGGACAGATGGTTCCTCATGCCACATGAGGAAAACGTCTTGGATTTGGCAGGAGAAAAGTGTGACCATGCATGTAGGTACAAGGAGACCTCAGTGGCCAACCAACTGAGAATGCTTAATTGTTCTGTGTAATACTGCTCTCTCATTGACACCAGTGCAAACTTATTCTTAACCTGCACAAGCTTTTATCCCCTTACACAACTAATTTCACACACCCCCCCCCCACCCACCCCTCCCCCCCCCCCCCCACTTACCTTCTGCGAGAACTAGCAGCACACAGTGAACATCAGTCCTAAAGAGGCCAATATTTAAGAACCCCAGCTCCATCTATGAGGATAATATCACTCAACCCTCACAGAATTCACCAGCAAAGCTTTCACCTGCATGCTTCAACTGCTTGGAGGCTATCACCTCAGTGAGTACTCTAACCAGATTAAATTGGAAAGAATAGTCTGGTGAGTACAGATACATCTCTGTGGCTGGCTGAGGAAGAAACAGCCCAAGTCTCTGACACTCAGAGGAAAGTCTGAGACCAAGTACCTAGGGCAGCTCGGTGGCTCAGTGATGCCCACATTCCATGAATGAAAAAAAGATCCCCTTTGCAGAGGAGACAATTAGCAGGTATAACAGAGTTTTAAGGGTTTAGCAGTCTAGTGGGCATTTGAGGAAAAATGTTTTCATCCATGGGGTATGGGTGTCCAGAATGCATTGCATTGACTGAATTCACTGTGGTAAATTCCAGAGACTGGAACCCTCGAGACATTTGCAAACTATTTAGATTAGCATTTGAAATGTCATAGCACACCAGGCTACATGCCAAGTGCTGGAAAGTAGGATTAGAATGGATAGAATTAGAAAGGAATGGATTTGATGAGCAGACACCATGGGCTGCTTTTTCATGCTGTAAAAACACTACGACTATATAACAACCATACGGGTTTCGGATGTGCTGATTGACCTACTGCAGCAGCAATGACGACTGACTGCATTCACTTTTAATCCCAGTGGGTAGCAGCATCTGAAGTGTTCTGGAGCTGGTGTTTAAATATGGTGCCAGATGCATGAATGTTGCAATGTCCCAGTAGCAGCGAGCACTTTTGCCTCTTCTACTGTGCAATTCCACAAGAAAGACACTGTTGTGTAACAAATGAGATCAAGAGAGTAAAATTGCATGTGAGAAGTCACCATGGTCTAAGGCAGTCCACACAACACAAATCTCACTCAGAAAAGCACATTGCCTAGAAATGGGAAAATTCAGCCCATTGTTTGTGCCTGCTCTTTGTTTAAGCAGTGACTAATTGCACTGATCAATTTTCCAAAACTTGGAATCTTCTCCTATTGCAAAGCTCTGACTTATTTTCCCTCAAAAGGTGAAATGGTTTCTGTTTTACTATTCCCTGCAGCCTGTAAATTGCATATTCTGAAAGATTTCTGCTTAAAAATACTATAACTTTTCCCCTTCCATTCTTGATGGTCACTGTAGGAAATAACAGCAGAAATTCAGTCTTTGTGTTGTGTGGACTGGCAATGATTCTCATTCAAGTTCTGAACTAAATCTAAGGTGGGAGGCAGTGTGGGGATGGTTGCAGTGCAGGTGTAGGGGAGGTCAGAAATAGCCAAGGAATTCATAAGGTCAGGGATGTGAAGGGATTTAATGGCAGGCATTATTTTGTTCTTCCATTTCTTTCCTGGCAGCTAGCCAAATTGACAATCCTTTTGGTAGGAGCCCAATATGAAAGGATATACTCCTACAGTAGACTACTCACAGGTAATTGCATGTTACAGCAGTTCACACAAAAAGTGGTAAAAATTTGGTCTTCTTTCCCCACCCAAAAAAAAGTGGTCAGGCTAGCTGAATTGAAAATTTCTAAACTGAGTACTGTAAAAGTTTGATAGCCAAGGGTTTTAAAGTTTATCAAATCAAAACATATAGATTGTATCAAGATATAAATCAGGTGTAATTGACTGGCAAAACAGACCTAAGACACTAAACCTCCTCCTCCTCCTATGTCTCTTTGTTGCAGGGGTCCCATGAACTGCAAAAGAAAGCCTATTATCTAGTCAAGTAGAGGATTAATAGCCTGAGACAAAGAATAGGAAACAAAATGGTGGATACGTGTGATTCATGGAATTAAGGTAGCAGAGGTCTTAGTTGTGTACAATCACTGAATACGAATAAAATTGTAATTGGAAAAACAATGATTGAGCAATCAATTTTAATTGAAATTTACCTACAGCACCATCTAGTGTTGTTGGACTTATCAGCCATCGGAGACAGAATTAGGAGGAGTAGCAGTGGTAGACCCAGAATGCTTGCCATCTCAAAGATGAGTATCCTAGTAAGCATGGAAACCATATATGCACAATAGAAGCTCAGATAGGATGGAAATAATATGGTGGAAAATGTGACACATGTATGGTCAAAACGTTACATGTTTTATAACAGGCAAAACACACAAACACAAGAGCACAATATACAATAGATTATATGGAGTAGTGTAATATACCAAATGTAGAATTGGATTGCATAATTCATAAGCACAAAAGATGGCAAAGTTTTGTAATATCTTATGTGGTAAGTCATCACAAATGGATTATTTTGTCTGTCCAATCATTCAAAAATCATGGATTCTATTTCTGATACTGCTGTAGAAATGAAGAAAAATATAAGTAGGAAAAAATAAATAGTTGACACTTGTGGATGGATTTCCTGGTGTGATTATACAATCGTTTGAAGTTACTTAGAGCTGTGTGTCATTGATGCTATAAAGTGGAGGAACTCTCTTTTAAAATTCAGCTTGAGGTCAGATGAAAGCAGTTTCCAAGCACAACAGTTATTTTGAGCAGCTATAAATTTTTGATGACATTTTTGCATCATCACTTTGATAACATTAATAAATGTTCAAGCAGCAAAACGTCAATTGGAAATAAGACATCCATCATCAAGAAATAATATTTTCTGAGTGTTAAAGTTGAAACTAATTTTTTCCTATCGTGAGTTAACTAATTTTCATGAAGTATTTTAATATAACTAATTACCTGGCTAAATTCAAGAAGTACAGGAATGTCAATGCATGGATGTGTGTGCTGTAGAATTTATAATATAGAAACAGGCCATTTGGCCCAACAGGTCAACGACATTAATTATCCTCCACATAAGCCTGCTTCCAATTTACTACATCTTACTCTACCAATACACCTTTCCAGTCCTTTCTCCTTCATGGGCTTATCTAGTATTCCCTTAAGGGCATAAATGTGTTTCTTCTCAATTTTAATATCTGATACAAGACCACATTGTAATGAATGAGTAAAAATGTTTCACCTGAATTACTTATTGGATTGATTATGTCTATCTCATTTTTATCATTTCTAATCTTGTATTTCCCAACAAGAGCAGACATTTATGCTTCTATCAGGTTGCCTCAAAGTCCATTTCGTATCTAGAGAAAAGAGCCTTAGTTTGATCATGCTTTCCTGATACTTCTAGCATTTCAGTTCTGTTATAATCCTTATGAGATTATTGCACATCTTCCACAGTGCTTTTCTATCCTTTGTGTGACATGGAGACCAAAATTGTAGATAGAACTGATAACGGTGGTTCAACTAAGGTTCTATATAAATTTAACATAACGTTGCTACCATTCAATTCTACCACAATGTGTTACAAGTTTAAGGTTTTGTTAATCTTCAGTGTTACTGTTAATAATTTTTAAATATGCATCCTGAGATCCCTTTACTCCTTTTAATATGTTTATAATTCATTTAGGTTGGATTTAAAAGTTCAGTTAACAAAAAAAATGAAAGAATTGAGGTGCTAGACATCAGAAATAAAAATAAAAACAAAAACAGAAATTGCTATAAAACCCAGCAGGTCTGGCAGCATCTGTGCAGAGAAAGCAAAGTTAATGTTTCGGGTTCAGTGACGCTTCTTCAGAACTGAAAATTCAGTTGCATCTTCCTTTTGTGGCTTCAATCACACTTGTCAATGATACCTGTTCAAAGCTACTTTAAAATAACAAATAAATTAAACAAAACCTTACCTAATGTGTTCATGCTGGTATTGTTCACTGCTCACTTGACATTTACTTCTTTAAGCAGGCGAATTACCAGGCCTGCCAACAATGCCCCATACTGTCAGTTTTCATAATATAAGGGCTCCTATTTCCATTGTGTTATTATCTGAGTGACTTACACACACTCTCCCCAGGAAATCTCTTGCTGTCCCTATCAAACATTTTCAGTCAGCCTTATGTGCACAAGACTGAGTGGAATTTGAACCTGGAACTTTGGCCATGAATACAACAAGAATACCTTAACAAACTTATGACAAATGAGAGCTCTACCGTATTATCGTTTGAGTGAAAGTATCATAATTGTTCTCACTGTTCAATTAGGGTTAAAAAGAAATCATTACAAATACATTTAGTTATAAGGAAAATAATTGATTTCTACAGTCTTCTACAAATGGTAAGAAGAAAGCAATATTGGGAAAGAATTATTAAAAATATTTATCTGGATTATTAAATAATTTTTATGAATTTGGATGTAATTATCATAAACAATCTGTTGATTTTTAGTTTCATATATTCAACTTCAATAAAAATTGCCTTGTCATTTAATTTTATTCTTATCTGTATTAAAAATGGCTTCATACTATATCCTTGTTTTTATCTCACACTACAACCCTTTGTCCAAAATGACATCAGTCCTCAACTTTAAAATACACATCTTTTAAAATTGCTAACTGACTGCTTTCCATGTTGATTTATTAAGATCTCCAATATTTACATACTTTTAAACTATGCAAAACACTCTCACTTGCATTATGGATTTTACAAAGTATTACATTTTAATATGAAATCACTATTTCAAAGCACATTTGTTCAATTTTATCTGCTCAGGGAAATGATGTCATTTTAAGTCTTGTAATTTGGCCAAACCATGTTTTTAAAATTTAAATTAACTAAAATATCTTTGATTTCATGGAAAAAAAGATTATGATATTCACATTGGTTGTAATATTTTAATGCTCCAGAAATTGTTTCAACCAAATCTATTTTTACAAAATCATGAAGATCTTAAAGTGCAAAGAATAAACAAATTATCTATGTCTGAACCACAAAATGAGTCAGGAATGATTGTTTTCTAACAATACGCATATTGTAAAACATGATGCATGCATGTGGAGAGGCACATTAGATTTGACTGCACACAAGGAGTGGTTTATCTCTATGGAGTAGATCTTCAACAGATCTTGCATTGAAAGTACTTACAAGAGAGAGGTACTTCACTCACAGAACAAATCTCCATTAAGTCTGCTTTGCTTTGTTAACTTTCGCAGCATGTATTCTCACTATTGCCTTCAACACCTGAAAAATTAGTAGAAGAATTTGACTGATTATAGTGGCTGTATAGACTAGTCTGCAGCTTGTTCTAAAAAGGATACTCAGCAGAACTTGCTTTTTTTTTTCTTTCATTTTGTGCTGTCTGCATGAGTAATTACCTCCCTGATTTCTGAGATGCAATTGAGTAGCTTCCACATTAGAAAAATCCAAAGATTGATAGAGCCCTTGGTCCTAAAGGATTAGTTTGCCGTTGTAATTTCACAGAGTAGGTCATTCAAAAGCAAAATGTTACAAAGTTTAATTCATTCTGTTTTAAATCCTAGGTATTCTTACCTATTAAAAGCAACCTAGGAAGAACTAGTCTGTCTTCAGAGTAGGTAGGACATTCACCAGCTTGTGCAGGTGAGTTTTACCATTTAGCTGGAAATATCCATACCTGTCTCTATATATGCAATAATATACCATTTTTCAGCAATGTAGAATTGGAAAGAGGAGCTTTATGCACAAATGAAATGGCAGCAACAGAGACTGTCAGATAATGTGAGTAAATATAATTAGAGTTGTTCAACCACAAGGCGTTTCAAATGGCCATGACCTTTGTTATTTACATTTGGATCGGGCGAGGCCTGCAGTACAAGGATAGATGGCAAATTCCGTGATGATTTACAAAAGCTGCAGAAAAAAATACATAAACAACATTTTTAATACATCATAAGTACTGCATAAAGAGCAACTCTACTATATGTTGTACGGGGGATTTTTTTTCTCAAGGCTTATCAATCTAGGTGCTGCAATAGTGGTGGAAGGTTGACACATATTCTACAGAGGTTGGTAAAAGGCATTACCAGTACAATTACATGTTTTTACCATCCATACAATACCCCGATGAGACATTTGTTGGTGCACACAATTTTGAATGCAATTTTGCTGACTGAGCATTGAAAAGTATGAAGTTATTCAATTCAAAATAATCTAAAATGATATTTTATGCTAGTGCTATACAGCTAATTGCATTCAACTGATTACATTTAGTCTTTCAATATCGCTATCATTTGAAACAAAAAGAATAACTGGAAAAAACATTCATATATTATAATTAAAAAGCTATGACAACTTGGTGGTGCCTTATTCATTGATCTGTCTTCAGTATGTTATGCAATGACTGATGTAAAATCTTATTCTATTGTGTCTGCATGATTACATTTATAGTATTAAAACATTTCAAAGTTTTATATATACACACAAAAAACTTTAAACTATGCAGCATATAATTTTATTTAAAATAAATATACTTATAATCTATGTAAATCAAATAATTAGTACAAATTCTATGAGCTGATTAATATAGCAGTATCTAAGTGATACACCATAGTTTATATATTCAGTTCCATTTCCCTTAAACAGCTGCACAAACTGCTGTGATAATGCTACCCTGTAGCTAAACATCTGGAGGGAGATGGCAAGCCAGCATACTAAATACTTTGCACCTTCTTCTGGCCAGATGGCTATAGGAACTAATTATGCCATGATGATTTTAAGAAACCTTTAGAAAAATAGCGTGGCTAGTTATATGAAAACAGGAAATTCATTTATATAGAAATATATTGAATAAGTGTGCTATTTAAGTGCACAAGTTAGTTTGTTAGTTTTTCTTCACCGATTAGGTCAAAAACTGACAAGATTGTAATTTATTGGGTTCTGGATAGATCTAAGCTTTGGATTGGAAGTGATTTATATGCTTCTATGACTTTTAAAGTTATTTTTAAAATAAGAGCATAATTCCTTTGTGGTGTGAATTAATTATAACATTTTTTAAAAGATTAACTCTACAATATACATCTTTTATCATGTGTTCTCTGAAAATAAAACTTTGTTGTTTTAACTGCAGTATTGATTTGTTCCTATTCTGTAAGTAATTTCATATTGGAAGTGACAAATTTGTGAGTACTTAGTGTATGATTTTATTGGTGATGGCATCGCTGTGTGAGGTCAAACGATTGTCCTCCTAAATCTCTGACACAACAAGAATTAACAAAAACCTTCTGTTGTTTTCTCTCCCTCATGCACAGAAGAACACATCAGTTGATAAATACCAATCTAATGAACAAAGCGGGAAATAAAAATAATTAGAACTCCCTAGTTATAGTTTCAACAGTTTAAATTGCCTACAATAATATTGAATTTTGCTTACAACTTAAGATACTGACCGGTCATGAATTGTTGCTTCGGACAGTGTGAAAATCAGATGGGTCCCAAAAAATGGGTCAACATTCACTCTCAAAACATTATGGCAAATTCGTTTAGGTAACTGGGTAGACACTTGCCACGTCCACCTCATTAAGAGTCTGATGACTTCCTGAAAGAATACATGGCTAGCAGGATGGCATCCCTGGCCAATACCTCCCTGATTCATGTCTCCTAAGTACCTAGAAATCTGGAGAGTGGCAAGATAATTATATTTACATACTTGAAATCTAGAATTGGGGTAGACAGGATAGTTGACTCATAAATTTAAGACCTTGAAGTATTTACCCCCTCAGATATCATATAAAGGGGCTAATTGACTGCAAAAATCTTTCAAATGCCAGCAGCACAATGAGATGCAGAGTTACAGCACTATGAATTCCTTGTCCTCCCCTTCATGGGTCCCTAAGATAGGTCCATAGTGGCATAGGTTCCTAGGGGATATTTTCAAAATCCATCACCCTGGAGCCAAGCATTCCAGAGGGGTCAGAGGCCAAGGTCACTCATGGAAAAATGGATCCAGTCACTTGTTGCCACAATAAATTTTATTTCAGGAGCAAGATAACGAAAGGTATAAGTTGAATAGTGGACAATAATTGATGAGTTATGACAACTCCATGGAACTTATAACTGTTATTTCAAAAAAAGGTTAAACAAATTTGCAAACAATTTATCACAGGTGCAGGTAAAATTTATGGATGATGGTACTCCTGTGATTGGAACTGAGGAGAAATGGATTATGATAGAAATTATGCATTGATAGAGGCACGGTGGCTCAGTAGATAGCACTGTTGCCTCACAGTGCCAGGGACCCGGGTTCAATTCCAGCCTTGGGCGACTGTCTGTATGGACTTTGCACGTTCTCCCTGTGTCTGCATGGGTTTTCTCCGTGCTCCAGTTTCTTCCCACAATCCAAAGATATGCAGGTCAGGTGAATTGGCCATGCTAAATTGCCCATAGTGTCAGGGGTGAATATAGAGTAGGGGAATGGGTCTGGGTGGGTTACTCTTCAGAGGGTCAGTGTGGACTTGTTGAGCCGAAGGGCCTGTTTCCATACTGTAGGGAATCTAATCTAATCTAAACAGAAGTAGAATCCTGTTGAAAAAAGACACATTTTATCAAAGCTTTTAATCTTCCATTCATCAGGACATTTCACAAGCATACAAATTCAAGGGGAAACCAACAATTATACTGTGTGAAAGGAGAATGCTGACTGGTTGGCAATTTGACTCTGATATGTTGAGGCTTGCCGTGAAGAATGCATCCATTAATATTGATTGACAGTTAACAGTCAACCTTTGTTTAAGTTTTAAACCATGCAGATAGGTTCTAATTGGTTAGGGCATTACCCTGAGAAAGGAACCCACAAACCAGCATGATTTAACCAAGATCAGTTTAAGAACATTTGCCTAAACCCCTGGACAGGGAGACAGCCCTTTGTTACTTTCATGACTTCTCATGCTTCAGAAGAATAGCAGATGTATTGGAAGGCAGGTAAGAGAAAGGCACCCTCTCTCCAATGTTTTTAAATAAATAAAAAGGTGGCTTGTGCAACCACCACTGCAGGCTCCTTTTGCAGGCAGACCTCCCTCGAGTTATTAAACCCCAAGAGGTCTGCTCTGGGAGGCTGCCTCCAGATAGTTAAATGACACTACTTCTCCCACCACATCCAGGAAACTGGAGGGTAACAAGAAAATTCCAGTCAGCTTCCTTATTTAGGCTCAATTAATTGCACGATGAGCAGATAGTCGTGCCCATAGATGGAATAGCACCATAGAAATTGCTACTTATAGCTCCCATCCACTTACAAAACATCCAACCCACTGTGTTATTCTATTAGGACTGTCAGGTCCAGTTGGACATTTTTCTGGAAGTTCCATTGTGTGACCTCTTGTCCCTTGTTTCCGAGCTACTGTTTCCATATCGCCATCTGCAATATTTTCAGAACCAGTAAGCAGAAGTGTTGAAGGAAATTGAAATTTTGCTGTTTTATTTTTAATATCCCTATAATTTTCCTCCTCTGTTACTCATGGCAGTGCCTAGAATCTTAATCTTCAACGCCAAGGCAATATGAGGACGTTGTAAACCCTAGATTAAATTTTACTTTTTATCTTATATATGCTTAGGAAAGAAATATATTTTTAAAATAATTTTAAGAAGTTCTTGTAGTTGCCAATTGTTTTGGCTAAGAATTGTCAGAAGCCTGTTGAAAAATTTTAGTTCACCATTATTTTCCTGTACAATGCCAGACAAACATTAGCAGGTATGTATCAGCACAAGACTTTCTGGCATTTGTGAGAGGTTTGCTTCTGTTCTTTTTTAACTTCCCACATCAATACTGCACTCCTTCAACCAGGAATGTATCTCATACACTAATGTGCTGCTTCTAATATTTGTGTCACTTTGGCGGGTTAGCTAAATAAATCAACCACCCATCCCCCATCTCATTGAAGTGTCAGATTACTCCTTTCTCTCATTGTGGTAGGATGTTCCATTAAAAGGCTAAACAGAGAACCAGCAAAATTCATCATATGTACTGTTGACAGATTGAAAGGAATCGGCTGCATTCAGGATTGGAACTGCAACCTAAGAAGTGATTTTCACTCTTCCTCATCCACAGTCACACACCTCATCCCTGCATCCTGTCCTCTGAGCCTGAATTAAATGTTTTGTACAACAATATTGAATAACATCACATCATTTAGTAATTCAATATTTTAATCCTGTATCAATAGAATTGTATGATTTAGAATATATATCATTAATAGTTGATTTATCATACATAAACTTGGCTTATCAGTGTTATTGAAAACTAAAAACTCTTCAACTGAATGATAACAGCAGACAAGGTCTGTAGCTTAATTATTGTAGTACCCATTTTAGAGACAGTCACAGGTCTAAATCCCTGTCCTTTGATTTCTTTTGCAGTGTTTGATATTTATGAGGTTTTTCTTTACTTGGAGTCACCCAGTAAACTAGAATACGAATAATGGATCACCTCATTCCAAAGGGTGGTCGCTGTTGTCCACTTCACCCTGCTGTGTGTACAGTTCTTACCAGCTAATCATGAAGTGGCACTGGCCACACTAAGAGAGAAGCCTACAGTATAAATTATTATTATTGATAGGGGGAGGGGATAGTGGTGCAAGGCAGGGGTAGCTGGAAAACAAACTACAGGGGGAAACAAGAACTAAGACAATAGACAATGTCAAACATAAATAATAAATACCTAGTAATTGTGCTTGAGTCAGTCAAAGGGTACCTTTGACCTATCGGTGCAAAACACCCTTTAAAATGAATTACAAGAGATTTCAAGGTGAATTGTATTGAAAAATGTAAAAGATTAAAATAAATCTAATTTTCTGTGATCCATTTTTCATTTAGGGAAGAGTTGTTCCTTCTTATTTGTACCGAAACCTTTTCAAATCTAAAATGCCACTTGTGATCTGTTTTCTATAAATTTGGAGACAAAGTGAGAAAAATCATTAGCAAATGTATTGTTTTTCTCGTAATTTTTTCCGGTTCTAAAGATTTTCAGGAGACAGTATAATCTACACACCAGCTGGAGTGAGTAGATCTTACACATTTATTGTTTGTTTCCATAGAAATACATCGATCAGAAAGTAATTTCAGTTAATATTCTTTTCCCACATAGTGCCATGCTTGTGTACACTAACTGTGCACCTTCCCCACACAATTGTTTTCATCTTTTGTTCGGCTCAGTAGGTTCCCTAACTGGTAGATTTTATTGAGTAAATTCAAACTGTCACTTCATATGCCTGAAGGATGGCTCAGATACACACATAATAATAAAAGTAAAGTAGGATAAAATAATCTTGTCAAGGCAGTAAAGCCCATTGCTTGAAGTTGTAGCATTCAATCAATACACTAATTCCACAATTTATACTTCTCTGGATTGGATGGGAAAGAAACCTTGATATGGTATTTCTTGGCTCACTGACCAACTTTGACCTTCTATATACGTGAACCCAGGATTTGTGTGTGTGCCGCTGGTTAGAGAAATCAGCTATGAAAATGGGAAAGTAAGTCATTGACATTTGAGGCCAGGCCTCAAATCTTACATCATTAAATTCCCAAAGCAGTTAGCCCACAAAGTTTGATGTAAATAGTTTTCTTCATATCTGATTACATTATGTTCCACTCTTGCTGCAAAATAAATTACATTAACAAAAATGGCAAAGGTCTGAACAATTCATTATATGTAAAAGTCTGAAAACTTTACAGCCTTAGCTTCTTTACAGTCACTTCATGTTATTTTTCACTATCTTAATGCACTCCATGTTCTATGATTCAACCTGGAACTGAATGCTGCTTGTTCAGGTTCATGGTTTATTTAAGATGGTACCTTGCTTACCTCACTTACCAATTGAACAGGACATAATAAGTTGGATGCTCCATTTACAGTTTGGATGCAAATTGCCTGAAATTTTAGATCAAATTCAGTCCCATAAGCAGGTTGATTTGAATGCCTTAATGCTGTGGTCAATCATGTATTAAAATGCACCACTTTTGGGAATTATCGATTGGAACTCCAAGATATGTCACTACATAAGAAGTTAACCAAGTGTGACTGATAAGGGTTTGAGAATTCAAAAAAAAAAGAGGAAAATCACTGACGAGTTAAAGTTTAACTAAACAACTGAGTATTGAGATATTTCCATGAATTCAGCACAGGGAATATATGGTTTGAGGGCAGTAAAACTAGAGAGCAAATGCAAACTGATAAACCCTTCATTAAAAAAAAACAAAAGAAAATGGAACGATCTATTATATAAATTGAAATATGTTGTGGAAATGCACTGTTTGCTTCCACTCGTCATTTTATTTATTTGCCTTCAGTACAATTCTAGTCAACAGGGAAAAGAAAATACTGTACTGGATGAACCTAGCAGTGAACAGGCAATAGATTAAAGGGCACCTTTCATAAAGCAATGATGGAATAGCTGTTTAGTAACACATATAACAATGATTATAATACAATGGACAGCAATAAATAATGTAAATTAACTGGAATATACAAAATATAAAATTTATACACACGATTAAATACCTAGCAGTTGTACAATTAATAAGTTCAGGTTACAAAGTGCTAAGTGTTTTCACAGTAGCTTAAAAGAATCATTGCCAATTAGTAGATTTAAAAAGAGAAAGAGAAGGGAAAAATGTGAGCAGGAGAACAGTATGTGCGACAGTCTGTGGAAGACAAATTAAAATTGTGAGAATATGTCTGAATTAAGAACAGAGTTAGGTAACAAATTAATGACAAAACAGAAGGACAAAACAGAAAGTTTGATAAGTATTAAATAAAAACCAAAAGATCTGCAGATGCTGTGAATCAGAAACAAAAACAGAAGCTGCTGGAAAAGCTCAGTATATCTGGCAGTATCTGTGAAGAGAAATCAAAGTTAACTTTTCGGGTCCAATGACCCTTCCTCAGAACTGATGGTATCTAGGAAAATGTCGGTTTATATGCAGAAGATAGAGTGGGAGAAAGGGGTAAGGAATAAACGATAGGCAGGGAGAGAGCCCAAAGAGACAGAAGAATAGTTGGACAGACAAAAGAGTCAAAACTGATCTGGCTGAGAGGGTGAATAGAGTGAATAATGAAGACTGTTAGTGGCTAACAATAGGTTGTGTGTAATAGCAGACTGTATGATAACAAGGCCTGGTGTGTGGAGTAGGGGGCTAGGCCATGGGAGAGCTCAGGCCTTAAAATCATTGAATTCGATATTGAGTCTGGAGGGCTGCAGGGTCCCCAAGTGGAAAATGAGGTGTTGTTCTTCCAGCTGTTCTTCAAGGTTTGGTTGAGCTTTGCAGAAATACTTCGAATTAGTTTGTTACAATGAGTATCCACACGCCATACTGTATTACCTGTTTTTTTTGTGGGTAATGTGGAATAGTTATTGAACGCAAATGCAAACTTTGATTTTCTATCCACAGAGTCTGCCAATCCTGACATATTCTTAGCACTTTGTTTTTATTTCAGATTTCTGGCATCTGCTGTATTTTGCAGAAGTGATGATATGGAAGGCACCATCCCTTGATCAGATGTGCTAGAGGAAACCTTGGAGAATGGAATGGAAGGATGATGAGAAAAAGTATAGTCAAGGTAACAGTAGGAGGTAGTGGGCTTCTAGTACATAACCATTGGTAGCCAGAAAAAGAGAGAGGGATTTTCAGGAAGGGAAAGGAAGAGTTGAAGCCAAGACCATTTACAGAAGAAGAAAGATTAGAAATTGGAAGTATAGTTAATTAAAATTTCTGGTTCAGGAAGAAAAGGTAGGTTTTCCTATGACTCATGCTGATATCCATAGGTTTATTTGGAGAAAGTGAGTAGTGTTAGGATGTTTTCCAATATGCGGAAAAGTTAAAGATGAATGGTGGTGACTGGAGACTGACTAGACATCTGTTCAAGGACAAAACAGAGTTGTCAGCCCATTTTGGTGGGCGATGAGGGATTGGATGGCCATAGTGATGAGGAGAAGGGTAAAGCTGGGAAATTGGAAACTTTTGAAATGATGAAAGGCATCAGAAGAGTGATAAAAGAAAATAGGAATAGACTGAACCACAGGGGAGAAAACAGCATCAAGATAGAATGAAAAAATATTAGTGTTAATTATTCATGTTTAGTTTAATTATTATAAATAATTTGGTTGGATGAGGTAACCTACAGCCTTCTATGTTTGATGTGGAGGTACCAGTGTTGGACTGGGGTGGACAATCACCTGCAAAGATTTGTTATTCAGTCTGTCGACACTCTACTCACATTATTTGTATTTATCTTTTGACAGCCTTAATTACCTGGAATTATCTTGCCATTATCTCTCTGCATATAAATTTTGCGCCTATGCTTTCCTCCTCTTCACCTGATGAAGGAGCAGCACTCTGAAAGTTGGTGATTGCAATTAAACCTGTTGGACTATAACTTGGTGCCATGTGCTTTTTATGTTTAACATAGAGTTAACCAATTTCAGACTAATTGTTTCCCCTTCTCCCCCCCCCCCCCCCCACCCCCATTTTGCTTCCTTCTTCATTTAGCTCTTGTTTATTCTCTCACTTTTTTTGCTTTCAAGAGCAGCAGTTCATAATTCTGAGTTTCACATCTTTCCTAGAAACATTGGGTGAAATCTTCCCAGTCTCTGAACATAGGGAATGGCGAATCAGTTGAAAAATAGGATAAAATCAGCAGAATTGAGATTCTCAACATTGAAAGACAAAAGTTCAATTCTCCAACCAAGAATTTTGCTTGTAAGTTGCAAGAGGCCTATTTATATCAATTCGCATGCATTCGCATGTTATTATAACCTAATCTCACCTCACTAGTATACAGTTTTCTATTCTCCAACATGCAGAGATGAACGAGATGATGACAGTTTCCAAAATAAAAGTCAGAGCAGGTATCTGGAGGCTCTATCTTGCCACTTACCTCCATCTTGGACATCAGTCACAACATCGCGGGGCATGCTCCATGAGCAGCAACTGCTTACACACACACCATCCACAAAGGTTCACATTGGCCACATACCAGCATCACTGCATCTTCATGGCACATCTCTGATCCATTTACAATATAGTTCTGTGCTTCAATGCTGTACTTTGGGGCTCACCAGTAGCTTTCATGCAATGCTGCTGCAGGGAACTTTGTATGCGAGTTAGGCAACCTACTGTTGGATTGGACTGGATGCATCTCAGGGCTCCTTGACTGTTCTCTTAGCGTTCACTCAATTTGCACTTACTTGGATGCTGACAGCATTTGTGCTTTGCTCCCTCAGTCAAAGGTTAAGGGCTTACACTACTTCTGTCTTAAATTGCTATTTAGCACAAGCACAGAGCAAGGCAATTTGTCGTGGTTGTCAGCAGTGATTAGTCAAAGGGGTAGACATGTTGCAACATGGCACCTTGCTATATCAATCTCACACCTGCATCATGGGCCAGCAGCTTTTACAGCAAACACAATACATGTGCTTCAACCAAATGGTCTTGTCCCAAACTCTAAAGGGAATAGTTTTCAGTCAGGTCAAATAGTCAGCTTTGTATCAGAGGCTTCTGGCACAGTAAGGCAAGGACAGCATCTGATCTCAGTCCAAAGGCTTATTTGAAATTTCCAAACGGTATTTGATAAAAGTGTCATTGTAAAAGATTGCTGCACAAGATAGGAGTTCATGGCATTCTAACCATATTAACATGGACAATATTTGACAAAATGGAGATAGGACAATGATAAATAAACTATTTTTAGGTTGACTATTGTAATGAGCAATACATGGATCAACACTGAGGTCTCAACAATTTATGATAGATATTAACGACTTGAATGAAATGAATGCATGTATTGTTGCCAAACTGTAAACACTGAGAAGGGCTCAATGGGACAATGTTCATCCAACAAGTACCTTGCATATACAACCCAACAGTTTCCTGAATATGGTGGAGGAGCTACCCAAATTCTATCATCCATACTCTAATCTAAGTGAAAATCATCTGCCATCACACGCAGACGAAAAGGCTTGTGATGGATTTTTGCTTTTGAAACATGGCACCAAAATAATGGTTTTGAGCTGTAGTTGATCTTATAAAAATTAAATTCTCACGATATGGGCATTGAGCGCAAGCCAGGCAATTATGGTTTGTCTCTCCCATGATGATGAGCTTTGAAACACTCCAGTTTATGAAGTGAAAGGACACCCAGATTGTTGCCATCATGAGGGATTTGCAGTAGTTTCACTCAGTGGTACAGAAGTAATAGTATTACTCTTGCAAATCATGTAAACTGTAACTTATGGGGTATGTTTTTGGGAATGACCCAATGTGCCAGGCAGTTGACCTTGATGGAGAGGTCACAGGTTTGGGACATGCTCGCGAAGTGATAGCAATAAATTACTAAGACAGGTCAGCAAGCTGTGTATTGTCTTTATTCTTAAAAACAAACTTCAATTTATGAGCATTGTAACTACATTTTTGTTAATGTATTTGATGGACCCATATGAATAAAGCTTACTTCAAACACGATATCTCGCTGTCATTCTTTTACAAATCTCTTACAGAGAAACACTTTAAACAAATGCCAAAAGATGCCTTTAAGAAATACTAATGATAAGAGTTGAAGATTTTCTACACATATCCGTATGGTATTACCTGCTCCAGGGTGGCCTCAATTTCAATTAAAGGGTAATTAGTAACAAATTTTCCCACATTATTATTCAGCTTCCTAGTTTACCAGCAAAATGGAAGTCATACTGGGTACCTAGTGCCTTCAGCACTTCACTTGTTCCTTCAGGCCGCCATCTTGGATAGCCGGCAACACAATTCAGGGCACACTCCAGTGCATCAGCTGCATGCACTCCATGTCCACAGATACTAGCATTGGATAACTGCCAGCATTTCACAACTCTCATGACACTTTAATTAGTTTTACAAGATGCTTCTGCACTTTAAAGCTGCACTTCAGTGTGCATAAGCAACTAGCGTCATGATGCTGCTGAAAGACATTTTGCATGCAGGTTTAGCCTTAGAGCTCATAGACTGGATGAGCCCATATCTCAGGGCTGCTTGCCTTGGTCTCTTAGTGCTCACTCACTGAGCACCTACCTTAATGCTCACAGCATCCCTGCCCTGCCTTGACATGCTTTCCTGTGCCATCCTTTCAGCGCAAAGATGCTACAGCCAGTGTATTAAGGTTCTGCTGTATTGGCTTGCTGTTTAGTGCATATATAGAGCCAAGCTGTTTACCATGCCTGACAGTGTGATCAGTCGAGAAAATGGTCACCTTGTTGAAGACCATGCCGAAACATCATTGTCACACCTATAGTATGTAAAGTCGTGGATTCGGAGGCTGTTTTTCTGCAAACATTTTGTCGCCTCGCTAGATGACGTCATCAGTGTGTCTTATCAAAGACGTAATAATGGTGTCATCTAGCAAGGCGACAAAATGTTTGCAGAAAAACACACTAGTTGGCCAAACAAATCCATGACTTTAACCACAACCAAAGCTACAATTCTTCTCAAGAACTCTATGCATGTATCAACTACCTGAATGACACAATACACTGCATGATGTTTCAATCAAATGGCCAAGTTTCAAATGGTAGGGTGAAGTTCTTCATTAATATACAAAGGATTGCTATTGTCAGAGGGTCTCAATCCCATCAGTCAAGGGTGGAGACTGTACACAATCCAGGAGCTAAGCCATGGTCAATCATCTCCTTGAGGTGGTCTCTGTCAGTAGTTCATTGACTACAGTCTGAAGATGGTGAGAGACAAAAAAACTGCAGATACTGGAATCCAAGATAGACAAGCAGGAGGCTGGAAGAAAACAGCAAACCAGGTTGCATCAGGAGGTGGAGACATCAACTTTTTGGGTATAACCCTTTTAGGAAATGAGGTGGGGGTTGGGGGAGCAGCGGATAAAGGGGTGGGAGCAGGGTAGTGAGGTGGGGATAGGTAAAGACAGGTACAGGATATTATCTGGTTGGTCAATGGGAGGAATGAATCTGACTGGTTTCTGGAAGGAAGGGTCAATGAGAGAAATGGAATGGGGGGTTGCTGGGATGGGAAAAGAGGTTATTTGAAATTGGAGAACTTAATGTTGGGTCCTCTGGTGTGCTGGAGGCTGCCCAGGCAGAAGATGAAGTTTGTTTTTACAATTTGCAGTCTGATTCACTGTGGTAATGGAGGCGGCCAGGGATGATCATGTTGGAAAGGGAGTGGGAAAGGGAATTAAAATGGGCAGTGACTGACAGGTCTGGTCGGCCCTGCAGGCCCGACTGAGATGTTCGGTGAACCATTCCCTCAGTTTATGTTTAGTCTTCCCAATGTAGAGAAGACCACATTGGGAGCACTGGATATAGTAAACTAGGTTGGAGGAGAGGCAGGTGAACCTCTATCTCACCTGGAAGGACTGTTTGCGGCCCTGGATGGAGATGAGGAAAATGGTCTGCTGGCAGGTTTTGCATTCTTTCCAGTTTCAGGGGAATGTACCTGGGGGTTTGGAAGGTTTGGTGGGGAGAGTGGCACAAACCAAGGATTGGTGAAGAGAACAGTTCCCCTGCAAATGGAACACTCCCCACCAAACACCCCCCACATCCCCCAAACCACCAGGTACCTTCCTCTGCAACCGGAACTCTCCCTACCAACCTCTCCACAACTGATTAGATTACCTACAATGTGGAAACAGGCCCTTCGGCCCAACAAGTCCACACCGATCCTCCAAAGAGCAACCCACCCACACTCATTCCCATACATTTACCCCTGACTAATACACCTAACACTACAGGCAACTTAGCATGGCCAATTCACCTGACCTGCTCATCTTTGTGACTGTGGGACGAAACTGGAGCACCCAGAGGAAACCCTCGCAGACATGGGGAGAATGAGCAAACTCCATACAGACAATTGTCTGAGGCTGGAATCGAACCTGGGACCCTGGTGCTGTGAGGCAGCAGTGCTAACCACTGAGCCACCATGCCGCCCATCTTAGCCACCATGCCGCCCATGTATCCCAGGTACCTTCCTCTGTAACCAGAACTCTCTCTACCAATCCTCTCAAACCCCCAAGCACCTTCCCCTGCAACTGGACCTTTCCTTTCACCAATCTTTGGTTCATGCCACTCTCCCCACCAACCCCCAAGGTGGAGAATGATCCTTTGATGCAGAGATTGATGGGATGAAAAGTGATGACAAGGAGAACTCAATCACACCATGTTCTGACACATGGGAAGAGGCAAAAGCAGAAGCATAAGTGATAGGTCAGATGTGGTTGAGGGCCCTGTCAGTGGGCAGCTAGCCATAGTTATGAAAGAAGGGAACCATGACAGCAGCACTGGAAGGTGACATCATCTGAACAGATACAATATGTGGGAAGGAACTGAGAGAATGGGATGGAATCCTTACAGGATGTGGGGTGTGAAGAGCTATAGTGAATGAAGCTGTGGGAGTCAGTGGCTTTGTCATGGATGGCAATGGACAGTTTACTCCCCGAAATGGAGACAGAGAGGTCAAGGAAAGGAAGATAAGTGATTGAGATGGACCATGTGAAAGTTATAGAGGAGTGGAAATTGGAGGCAAAATGAACAAATTTTTCAAGGTCCAGGTGGGAGCATGAAGTGGCACCGGAACAGCTGTCGATGTACCAATAAAAGAGTTGTGGAAGAGGGTCAGTGTAAAATTGGAAGAAGGATTCTTCCACATACCCTATAAAGAGACAGACATTACTGGGACCCATGTGGGTGCCCACAGCCAGTCTTTTGATTTGGCAGAAATGAAATGAATTAAAGGATCAATTGTTCAGTGAGAGAACAAGTTGAGTCGAGCAGAGGAGACCAGTAGTGGATGGGGATTGTTCAGGCTTCTGATCGAGGAAGAAACTGAGAGCTCTCAGACCATCCTGTTAGGAAATGGAGATAGTTAGAGATTGGATATCCATGGTGAACAGGAGGCAGATGGGGCCAGGGAACTGAAAATTGTCAATATGGTGGAGGGCATCAGAGGAATCGTGGATGTGGGTGGTCAGGGTCTGGACAAGGAGAGAGAGGATAGAGTCAGGTAGGAAGAAATGATTTGGTGGGTCGGGAACAGGCTGATACGATGTGGCCACTGGGATAGTCTGCTTTGTGGATTTTGGGAAAGGAGTAAAAGTAGGCTGTCCAAGGTCGGGAATCTATAAGATTGGAGGCAGTAGGAGGAAGTTATCCAGAGGTTAAGAGGTCAGTGACAGTCCTGGCAACAAATAGCTTGATCTTCAGATGTGGGGCCATAGTCCAGGGAGAGGTAGGAAGAAATGTCTGAGAGTTGGCGTTGAGCCTCCACAAGATAAAGAACAGTATGCCAATATACAACGGCACCACCTTTGTTGGCCGGTTTGATGATATAATTAGGGTTGGACCTGAGAGAGCGAGGTCAGAAAGGGACAGGTTAGAGTGGTTGAGAGGAGCAGAGAAATTGAGATGACCAATGTCACACCAGTTTTCAATGAAGAGATAGAGAGCAGTGAGAGGCCAGTGGAAGGGGTCCAAGCGGATGGTGAATATTGGAGGCTGGTGAAGGAATCAAAGGGACAGCTGGGTGGGGGGGGTGCAGATTTCCTGACAGAAGAAGTGAGTGTGAAGGCAGAAGCAGCGGAAAAACAGTTCAATGTAATGGTGAGCCTGAAATTCATTAAGGTGGGGACATAAGGGTATGAAGTGGAGTCATTTGCCGAGAGCAGTACTTTCAGCCTCAGAGAGGGGGCGGTCTGGCCATGTGGTGAACACACAGCAAAGGCTGGGGTTGGAGGGAGTGACCTCTGGGGGACAGAAAGAGATGGCATCTCGGGCTGGAAAGATGTGAGTGCTAAGGGACGGTTAAAAATCAGCCCTTGAGAAATGGGAGAGATGTGGTCCGAGAGGTGGAAAGGAGCAGAAGTATTTATTATCAAATGCATTTTGGAAGTTTAAGCACATTACCTTGGTTCCCCTTTATCAACCTCACTTGTAAATCATAAAGAACTCCACCAAATTTGTCAAGCACAACTTTCCTTTTAACAAAACTATCTTGCCTCTGCTTGATTCTATTATGATTTTCTAAGTGTCCAGCTAATGCTTCATGAATAATTGATTTCACCATTTTCACATTGACAGATGTTAAGTTAATTGGCCTACAGTTTCTGTGTTCTCTCTCCTCCTTTCTTGAACAGTACTGTTGTATTTGTGGTTTTCTAATCTTGTGGGAAGCTTCCAGAAATGCAGGGCATTTTGGAAGATTGCTTTCAGTGCAACCAGTATCTCTCCAGCCATTGTTTTGAAAGTCATAGGCTCAGGCCCTTGGGTTCAGGCTACTAATAAGCTTTTAGCTTTCTCAATACTTCCTTTCATCTGAAATCACTGTGTAAAAACAAACCCATCTGTGACCTTGTACTTGGAGAAGCTGCCAATTAATCATCCTTTATTCCCAACATGGCTGCAATGCATTCATGACTGACTATATGGTGACAGCAACTCAATGCTAGCCTGAAGAATGTATGCAGTGCCCGTATCTGAGCTTGTGGCTGCCTATTTCAGGTCAAATACTAGGACTTGAGAACTTCCTTCCCTCTCTATCACCTTCGGCTTCTATGACTGGAATGGGTAAATGCAAGAACTGAGAATGAGAAAGTCGGTGTGAGGGAATGAATGCAAGTTATAAAGCAAGAGATGCTTGGCGACATCAGTGGCAGCTAACATATCATTCCAGAGAGTAGGAGGAGAGTGAGCTAGAAATTAAGAAAGATCAAAAGGCAGGAATGTACCAAAATTCTTAATATTCTCAGCAACCCTGGGGCCTGATCACTGCCAGCTTCATGACACTGAGAGACGTTTGGGCTGTGAGGCTGTGGAGATGCAGAGATCTTTGTCCTACGCTGGGTCTGCTTTACTCTCTTGCACTGTGCAGCACATTATCCTGCACAATTACTATTTTTGAATACTGCACCTGCCACAGCTGAAGAGCTGGCAGATGTAGAGGCAGTAATAAGCAAGTGTGAAATTTACAGCATTAGTCAGTGCGTAAGGGTGAGGTATCGTCTTTGGATGTCAGGTTTGTTTCCTCAAAGTTAAGGAGTTCTGTTGGCTGTGTAATATATGAGCAGTATGAGATAGTGGATAGATGATGTCAGATGTTCATTGAACTTCATTACCTGTCATTAGACCTCTTTTCGGTCTTTGAGATTATATGCCAAATCTGTTTGTGCTGACTTTCTGTCACCCATAATTCATGCTTATTTTATTCACTTTCTTCCCGCCACTACTCATGCTTTTCTGTTACTTTGGATCATCTTTCCATTACAATATTAAATTTTCTGTTTTAAATTGCAACAATGTTCTAAAATGCATATTCATTTTAAAAAGAACAGTTTGCATTTAAGAGGAAAAGGCTTAATATGCCTTTGAACAATGCTATTGGTTACCTCTGCCAAGGGCACAGGTGGCCAGTAGTATTAAGCTGAAGGGTGTAGAATGGAGGTCACTTGACCAGAGACTGCAATCATGCCAGTTGTGATCAGTATATCAGCAGAGTCTGTTTCTATCTGAAGATGTGTGCACAGGTCATAAACCACGATCCACACCCCGAAATGTGGCAACCAAATTTCTAGCCCTAAGTACTTTGTACATTCTAAAGTGTTTGTACATCCTTTGTTTGTACTCTGTCCCATTTTTCTTAGTAAGGATCTTAAGTCTATTTCAATTCCTCTTTACATAACATTCATTGGGATTCTTCAGCATAAATTAAAAATGCAAGACGTGAAAACAAAGTTTAATTTTTAGTTCCTATTGGTACGTTGGTGGAAGGTAGTTGATCTCTCAGACATCAGGTACACAAACATTTTGTTTTCTAGTTTTCAGAATGGCACTTTGAGACTATCATCAAGTGACCGTCTGAAATATGGTATATGTTCCATTTTAGAATTTATTTGCATGGTTATTTATGAGCACAATCTCCATATATCAGAATATGTTACTTTAGACCTTGTTCCACATTTTTTTATAATACATACCCTGCAGGCATAAACTGGGAAATGAAAACTCTGTGTTTGACAAGGCTTTTATTTTTCACTATGCCACCTGCTTAACTTGAACCACAGCATCCTATCAAACAATCATCTGAATTCTCTTACACTTAGTCTTACTGTAATAAACCAGTGTGCTATGTGGTTTACACCATGGGAACTTGTTTGATGATTGCATTTTTATCATAAATCACAGAACGAGAGCAGTATGCTCCCTTAAATTTATCATCAGCAACATTGTTTATTCACATGGCTGCTCCAACGTCCTTTTGAGTATTAACCCATTGCACCAGCAAAACGTTCCAGGACTGACTCCCCACCAGGTTACCAATAATGACAGGGGCATCAGCCACTGGGGTGGTTATCATTCATGAAGATAAGAAGTCGGCTACTCATTATTCAATCCAGGTGTGCAAAGCCAATGCCACTTACTATATAAAGCATTATAGTGGATTCACTGTCAAATCATCCTCATAATATTGATGTTTGACACAAAATTAACCCTTTGCAGTTACTTCATGCCATATTTTATAATTCTGGTCAACATAACAGGCAATTCTGCAGACTAATATTTATCTGTATGTCTGACACTGCCTGCTTCCTTAGCCCTCTAAATTTTCTGAATCATTTGTTATGTTCCTGATGCATCAGTAAATTCAGTCCATTGGGAAGTGTTGGCCTCTTTCATTGTCTCTACCACGGTTGGGTTAATGGTTAGTCTTGTAATCTCCTTCATTAGTACTTACAGGCAACAGTTGAAGAACAAACCTGAGATATTATTGAAATAAAAATACAGCTCCTTTTTACTGGTTTAAATAGGTTTAACTATAAATGCCAGCATTTTAAAAAAAACACATGCTCATGTTTTATTTCTATTTTGGAAAGAACATATGATTGGGGGAATCTTTGAGGAATATCCTCCACACATATAATTTATTTAAACTCATAAATGATTAACTGTAGAGATCACCAATAGCTTTCACAAAGAAACAAGATTACAAGCAGCATTCTTCAATATTAAATTAGTTTTCTTTTACAAAAGGCTCCATGTGCAGGTGCTCTAAAACCACCACTTTGTTTAACTCCAATTTCAGTAATGTCTTTCACTTTTATTAACAGGGTTGGTAAATATTCTTGTTGCTTTTTTTTTCAAAACTACTAGACAAATAAGAAACTGTTTATAATTACCATGCTGCACGCATTGCAACAAAATATATCTGCAGTGTTATAAAGGTTCTGAAAAGTTCCATGCTGAAGTTCCATCAAATCTGATGATACCATAAAGGCTTAGATGGGAAAAGAAAAAAATCTCTTTTGATCTCAAAGTTTACAGACCAGCTTGCAAGTCTTCCGATACTCTTTGTAACAATGTCTACTGCTGTACTGTGTGCTTGATTGCTATCATGCAATAAATCACATCTTGCTTGAGATGAGAGCCTCTTCTCAGACTACCTCATGGCTTTTAACCAAGTAGGCACTATCGACCCAGTCGAAACAAAAAAGGAAGATAGGAACTTACGAACCATTCAGTCTGTTGATACTGCCCTACCATTCAATATGATCACAAGTGCTTCAATGTCTTCTACTGACCCCCACCTCCTGTACCCTATCTGTGATCAGGAATCTTAAAAATCAGTCTCAACCTTAAATATACTCAGACTGAATCTCCACACTGTGATAGAGAATCCCAAATGTTAATAAACCTCTCAGTTAAAAAAAAAGCCTAATCTCAGACCTAAGTGGCATCCCTCTTATTTCCTAAATTAAGTACGTTAGTTCAAGACTCACAAATGAGAGAAAACATTTTACTGACATCTATCCTGTTTATCCCCTCAACTATTTTGTAAGTTTCAATAAGATCACTCCCAATATTCAAAAATCTAGAAAATACATGTCCAGTTTGCCCAATATTTCTTCAAAGGATAATTCCATCATCCCAAGAACAAGTCTGGTGAAAGCCTTTGCAATCCCTCTCAGCAATAATATTCGTTCTGAGATAAGGAGCCGAAACTGCTCTCCATGCTCCAGGTGCATTCTCCCCAACTTCTGTACAAATGAAGCAAGACTTCGTTATTTCTGAATTCAAATCCTATAGTAATAAAGGCTAACATCCCATTAGTTTTCTTAATAGCTCAGTGCATCTGCAGATTAGGGGTCAATGACTTACTGACAAGAACACTTTGGTCACTTTGTACCGATACACTTTCCAACCTCTTACCATATGATTCCTCCTACCAAGGTGGATAACCTTGCGTCTTTCACATTATATTCCACCTGCCATGTTCTGTACCACTCATTAAGCCAGTTCAAACCCTCCTGAAGCCACGTTATGCCTTTGTCACAACAAACATTCCCATTTAGATTTGGATCAATCACCAAATTAGAAATATTACATTTGGTCCCCACCTCCAAATCAATTATATATATTCTGATTAAAGTAAAAAAACACACCATTCCAGGTTATTGTCCAACAGATTTATTTGGAAACAGTCATTTTCAGAGTGCTGCACCTTCATCAGATGGACAACCACCTGATGAAGGAACAGCACTCCCAAAGCTAGTGTTTCCAAATAAACCTGTTGGACTATAACCTGGTATTGTGTGATTTTTACTTGGTACACACCAGTCCAACACTGGGACATCCAAATCATATATTCTGATCCTTGCAATAACGAATTAGTCACAGCCTACCAACACGAGAATGACCCACTTAATCCGACTGTCTGTTAGACAATCATTAATACGGGTAAATATATTATTTTCCATCCCATGTGCCTTAATGTTTCTAACCATCTCCTATGAGAGACCTTATCAGATACTCCCTGAAAATTTAAGTCTATCATGCCCATTGGCTCTCCTTAATTGATGTTATTAGTAACATCTTTCAAAAAAAATCCAACAAGTTCATCAAACACAATTTTCCATTCACAAACCAATGCTGATTATCCCCAATCAGATCATTATGATCTATGTGCCTTTTCATTACATCCATTGTATTAGATTCAAGTATCTTCCCAACTATTGATGGAAAGCTAACAGATCTACAGTTTCCTGTTTTCTCTCTCACTCCCTGCTTAAATTGTGGGCTGGCATTAGTTACCTTCCAATCCACAGATCATTCCAGAATCTAATGGGTTTTGGAAGATAACCACCAATGCTTTCATGATCTGTATAGCCACTTCCTTCAGCAGTGTGGGATATTGAAGATTAGTCATGGGGGTTTAATCAACTTTCAGCCCCATTAGTTTCCCTGTTATAATCTTCTGTTCACTGACTCTATCCACTTGCATCTCTTGTATTCCTCAGTGAAAACAGACACAATGTAGTCATTTAACTTCTCTGCAATTTCTCTATTCCTGTTAGGAATTCTCCTGATCTGTGTGCCCTCTAAGATTTCCTGTCATGGGCAGACCTCCAAGGTCCACGCATTGCAACCAAAAGTCAATGAGTCTGTGCACTAAGTGATGACCACAGAACATGCAGCTTCGAGGGATCACTGCTCCTAATCCTGCTATAATGGACTCACATTTGTTTTAGACAAGTGTTACCTTTTTACGTAACTATAGAAACTTTTACTGTTTGTTTTTTGATAGATTACATTCATATTCTATTCTCCTTATCTATCCTCCTTTGCTGTATTCTTAAAAACTTCCCAATCCTCAGATTTTTGGCAACTTACATCCTTTTTCTTATAAGATTATATAATCCTCAACCGCCTTTTTTAGACAATGTTGATTGACCTCTTTTTGTTTTTTTCTCCCTGTTACACCTCATTGGGAAAGCACTCTGGAAGTCAAGCTCTGGTATTCCCAGCATAATCATAGAAGTTGAAGGTTTTACAAAATGACTTAAAATTCTCTAATTTACCTGTCTTTCAGATGCACACTGACAGAAAACATAGATCAGGTTTTGATGTTTGAGAATTACTATTCATTACAAATAGATAGATTCTATTTTTTTTCTTTTCTTTTTTCTTTTTTATTTTTTTATTTTTCAAATTCCACCACCAGGAAGATAGGAAAACACCCGGGTGGCCAGTGACAAACACTGCCCTTCACATCAAAGGGCAGTGCTGTGTGATCAAAACAGTGAAGGGGAGGGTAGGGACTAAATCAAAATAGAGTTGGAGGGAGAAATGAATAGATAGATTCCATTTTTTTTTTTTTTTATCTTCCCCCATTTTTTTTTTTTTTTTTATACTGTTTTAACCCCCACACTACCACCTAAGTGCGGTAGTGATTATTTTTTCCCCAGCACCCATGGTGTGTGTGTGCAGGTGTGAGACACAGTGAAAGACACAAAGTGCACCAATCTTTATTCAATTTCCACCACCAGGAAGATAGGAAAACACCCGGGTGGCCAGTGACAAACACTGCCCTTCACATCAAAGGGCAGTGCTGTGTGATCAAAACAGTGAAGGGGAGGGTAGGGACTAAATCAAAATAGAGTTGGAGGGAGAAATGAATAGATAGATTCCAAATGCAAATAAACAATTAACTGCTAGTTAAAACTCCAACCTCGTTATAAACTCTCCCTGAAACAGGAAGACTCATGAGGTTTTAAGAATAATTTATTTTAATTTCAAAGGTAATTTCAATCTAAAGTCAAGTCTGAGTTCTAATTTAGCAATTAGCTAAAAGTTACTCTTTTGATTGGATAGTTTAATTGCAGCTTTAAAACAGAAATGTATAGGTTCTCAGCTGAGACTAGTTAATTAGATAACCAGTTTAATCCAGTTTGAGAAGCCTTTGAGTTAGTGGCCACAAAAGCATGGTTTCTTCAGTACTACTACATCTGTACTGTTTTGTTGTATTATAATGTAACTGGCACTTGTTGAAACAAAGAGTTAGAGGGAGGAAGTGATTATTCTCTCATTAGTGGTTACTTCTGTGCAGTATCAAAATAAGTTTTCAGGAGTTTGGGGCATTAGGGGAAAAAGGTGCTAGTGGGGAGGACTCTAAGACAGAGCAAGTTCAAGACCTTCACGTTTAGTTGGAAGGGAGGGAGAGATATGAATACCTATCTTAAGTTACTTTCCGATCAAAGGTAAGTTGGAGAAGCCCTTTACAGACTGAACACTAAAGACCAGAAAGAAACTTAAATACAAATTACAAACTAATTTAATAATTTAGAAATGTATGACCAGATGATGTTGTACCTGCATGATGGAAAAAGGGCTTCCATTTTGTGGGGCACCGCTGGGACAGGAAGGAACTGTACCATAGAGAGAGGCTCCACCTGCAGTGCCTGAGGCTAGGATCCCAATGGAAAGGCTAAATAAGATGGTCACAGAGGCTTTAAATGAGTTAAAGGGTGAAGATAGAGGACTCAGGTGAGTTATTAAAGTTTCCTGGCCAAGTAATATGACAGATTCTGGAAATGGTCAGGAATCTTAACTCTGTATAGTAGATAAGGGGACAAGTTTGAGAAGTGGGTAAGGTGGCAGGGTGGCAGGGTGGTCAATGCAGATCTGAGGGTGTTGTACTTAAAATCAGACAAGATATGAAACAAGCTAAATCAGCTTATAGCACAGATTGAAAGTGACAGGTGCGATGTTGTGGGTATCCCAAAGACATTGTTGCAAGGGGATCGGGGTTGGAAACTAAATATCCAAGGATACATGTACAGCAGAGGGGCCTGGGTTATGTTCTTAGTAAGAAATGATATTATATCAATTTAGAGTTGATGTAGAATCTGTGGTTAGAGTTGAAGAATTGCAAAAGGAAAAAAACTCCGTAAAGGGAGTTATGTACAGGCTCCCATTCAATAGTCAAGATTTGGGACAGAGAAAAATCAGACAGGCATGTAAGAAAGGCACTATTCCAATAATCACTGGGAACTTCAATATGGAGGTAAACCAGGAAAAAGCAGTGGGTAGCACATTCCAAGAAAAGGAACTTATGTCTACAAGATGGGATTTTTGGAGCAGCTCGAGGTAGAGCAAATTAGGGAGCAGGTAGTTCTGGATTTGGTGATATGTAATAGGCAAATTTGATTCAGGACCTCAAGGTGAAGGAATCCTATATTATGATAGAATTCACCCTGAAGTTTGATAGGGAGAAGCTTGAATCAGCTATAATGTTAAGAGAATTGAGTGAAGTTAGCTACAACTATATGAGGGAGGAGCTGGCCAGAATTGATTGGACGGGGAGCTCAGCAGGGGACATGATGGAACAGCAATAGTGTAGGTTTCTGGGGGTAATTCAGGAAGCACAGCAGAAACTTTATACCAAGAAAGGAAAAATGTAGCAAATGCAGGATTAGGTAACCATGGCTGACTGTTGGATTTAGGGATAGCATTTCAGCTAAAATAAAATCATACAACGTAGTGAAGAAGCCAAAGGATTGAAAAATAGCAGAGGAGAACTAAAAAAGCAATAGTTAGTGGGTAAGCTAGCTATTAATGTCTTTAAAGGCTGGCAAGAGCTTTTAAATATGTGAGAGGCAAGAGTTGACAGTGGACCAAAAGAAAATGGGCTGGAGAAGTGATAATGGGAAATAAAAAAATTGTGGAAAACTGAATAGGTATTTTCTCTGTCCAGACAAGTTCAAAAGAATATTCCTGGAATGAAAGGCTTGCTCATGTGAGTGGTTGAGGACTTTGGGTCCGGAGTTTAGATGGCTGAGGGTGATTGAAACTTAGAGAATACTGAGAGGCCTGGATAGAACAGGCATGAAGATGTTTCGACTAGTAGGAGACTTGGACCTGAGGGAATAGCCTCAGTGAAGGGATAATCCTTTCACATTGAGATGAGGAATGTTGTCAGCCAGAACATGGTGAATCTTTGGAAGTCATTGTGGCAGATGTTTGTCAAGGCCAACTCATAGAGTATCTTTAAGACAGAGGTAGATTCTTCATTATTCAGGAAATCAAGGGTTACAGGGAGAAGGCAATAGAATGGGAATGAGAAACATTCCCAGTGACTGAATGGGAGAGCAGACTCAATGGCTGAATGGCCCAGTTCTGTTCCCATTCTTATGGTCTGAACTCCTTCTCTATACAGATTTACAGATAGGAAAATATCATTGTGATGGGGAAGCGTGAAATACTTGGAAGATACTCTAATGATCCCTGTTCACAGGCTTCACTGAGCTGGTCCTTTTGGAGTGTTCAAATGTGCTGCTCCTTGATTTTCCTTATCCAGATACTTCCACTTACTTACAGAAGCTAGAGGGAAACTGGTTCACGGTCAAAGCCTCTGGCCTTACTGGTTAAGAGCCATGGCTTACAGCAGTTGCTGAGGAGAAGAATAAACTCACTTTCTTCAGGTTTAAAGTGGTTTTTACCACAGCCAAAACAGCTCCCTTTCAATCAGAGGTTTGATGGCTTCTGTCCAAAATTTGTACCCACAAACTGCTCAGCTTTCTGGAAGCCAATCACATAGCCATTGGCAAAGAGGAGACCGTTGCCATTAATCTGTGGACTAGTGACCAGTTATCAGTCTGCTACTTGTTACTGGCCATGTCTCCATTTATGCACTGCCTCCCAGCTCCAACCTCTCAGTAACCAGACTTCCATTACAATTTGAACAAGTAGCTTTGCAAATGCACTTAGTGAGTGTCCAGTAGCTTGCTTTTTAAAAAAAGGGCAGCAATTCTTGGCTTTTAAGCCAGTTGTTTTTCTGCATTTTGCAATATGCATTTTGAAGCCATCCATGATAACTGTTTCCCATGCTCGATGCATCTCTCATCATCTGATTAATACTGTGCTCCATGCTAGTATGGTCTATAAATAACCAATGTCTGCTGACCCATGCTATTTTTATTTTAGCTCCACACTGTGTTCTTCCAATATGAGATCCTCCATTTCTAATATACTGATCCCTTCCTATATTATTAGCACAACTCTTGAAGCTTTTTCTTCTTGTTTATATTAAGTGTTTGAATATTCAGTTCCCAATCCTGGTCACCATGTAGCTATGTCTCTGTAATAGCAATTAGATCACACTCACATATCTCTATTTTTGTCTATAAATCAGGTAGGGTGCCCTTTACTTCACCTTTTCAACGCCATTCTGCATTTAAAGGATATGCTATCGTCAATTTTGTTGCCCCTTTTTTCTAGTCGAGATCTAGGAAGTGAAAGAGATTCAAAATCCCTACGGGAACAGCAAAGCCTTCAAGAATTTAACTTAAGAAAGAAAAGTAATTCAAATTCAAAGCTCGTGTTTCCGGTTTGTGTTGCCAGTGCATTGGGGAGGTGTCAGGATAGTCATGAGAGTTTACCAGATGGAGGAAGGATGTGTGTGGCTGGTGCCTGTGGAATGTGCCCTGGGCTGCAGTTTGGCCATAGGGCATATGGAGGTCATTTGAAGCAAGTGGTGAGCTCAATCTGCCAGTACATACCCTGATTTCCTTGTCAAGTTTGCCTGATGGCTAACTTTTTTGGCATACTTGGTAGATATTTTCTAATTAACCTGTTCAAAGATGTTATTACACACTTCAGGAGCAGGTGGGGCTTGAACCTGGGCATCTTGGCATAAAGATGGACATTACACTTGAGGCATAAAAGCCCCTTAGTGTGCTTCATAAGATGAGAGGCTGAATGTTAATGACGTGACTGTGCCATCACTAATCAATAGTAAACAGCAGTTGGCAATGCAAGATTGACTCATTGAGACTGTCGCCATGCAACCTGTCAAATCATAAAAGATGATGCAAGCTACTCACGATGCTGAGATGGGCCTGATTGAACTTCTCAAACAATTCTTCCACACATTTACTACGGTATACGTCACTTAGATCCCTGTAAGATCCTGCCCAATAAAACTAAACTGAAATATATTTTGATAGCTGTATTTGAATAGCAGGGCAAAGACAAAATAAAATGGCTTTGCAAGCAAAAACTGGAAGTCCCACTCTTTTCTTCTGTCTCTCCCAATCTTGAAGTCCATGCACATATTCACGAAGAACTCAAGGATATCTGCAAACCTCATCTATAATATATTAGTTAACTATTAGACAACTGGCCTCATGTTAAAAATCTAACACTTCAAGGACTCTCGAACTTTAAACTGCAATTGCTACAGGATGCTCATGAGGCCTGTTCTGGAGTACTGTGTGCAGTATGCTATTAAATTGGACAGGGTTCAGAAAGGACTTACCAGGATGTTGTCAGGACTGGAGGGTTTGAGTTATAGGGAGAGGTTGGATAGACTTGGGCCTTTCTTCATTGGCACATTGAAGGTTGGGGGGTGATCTTATAGGAATTTATAAAATCATGAGAGGCACAGATAAGATGAATAGCAAGGATCTTTTCCCTAGGGTGGGGAAGTGCAAAACTAGGGGGCATATTTTTAAGGTGAGAGGGGTAAGATTTAAAAAGGACATGAGGGGCATCTTCTTTACACAGAGTGGTCCATGTGTGGAATGAACTGCCAAAGGAAGTGAGGAAGACAGGTGCAGTTACAACATTTTAAAGACAATTCAATAAGTACATGAGTAAGAAAGGTTTGGAGGGATATGGGCCAAATGCAGGCAAGTGGGACTAGTTTCGTTTGGGAACATGGTCAGCATGGATTAGTTGGATCGAAGGGTTTGTTTCCATGCTGTATGACCCTATGACTCCATTCAACATCATCCTCCACTTCTTTTTAAGTTTATTACCTGTGTTTGTGTAAGTGTTCATCATTTTTAAGTGTAGTAGGCAATAAAATTCTTCTATCTTTCACAATTTTTATATTTAAATTTGGCCCCTTAATTTTGATCTGATTAATCACATTTTAATTGAAGTATAGTAGCTCCAATACAGCAAATAAAAATATTGGTTATGACCAATTGAGAAAGGATTAAAAAGAAAGGAGTCAGTTGCCTTTCCTCGCCATGTCAAAAGATATTTCACAATTGCAGGCAAATTATTAATACTTGGTGACAAATTGGTTATTTCAGCTTCAATGTCAGAAGATATTCTAGACATAGCACACAGGCACCCCAGGAGCACTTAGGAATGATCAAGTGCATAGTCAGTGCTCTGACATCAGTGTGGTAACCAACCGTCTCAAAAATCATTGAAGGTCTAAAAGCCATCTGCAAAATTTTGTGTTTTCACAGGCCTAAGCAGCAAGAATCACTGGTTCCCTTCACGTTCTCCACAAAGCCAAGGGAACAAGTGAGAACAGACTTACTTATGTTTGATGCATGCTCTTATCTTACTGCTGTCAATTGTTTCATGGTGGATACCCTACCACATATGCAATAGCCAGGCTTTTGCATGAAATATTAGCTACTCACGGGATCCCTGATTTTAGCATGTTTGATAAAGGACTACAGTTTGTTAGCAAATATTTCCGCCAAACTGCAGCCAGTTCAGAATTTGAACGAATAAAAAGCTTGCCAAAATATCCACAGTGGAAGGGGAAGTCAAGTTCAGGGTCCAGACAACCAACCACTTTTGAAGAATAATGCTTCCTGCATTGTTAAACGACTGGTCCAGCCAACACCAGTGTGGCATATCACCATTAATTACTAACTGGCAGGAAACCAATGATTCAACTCTCTGTCCTTCCAAAGAGGTTGACTCCACAGTAAGTCCATTTGATTATAACCATGCAAGAAATAAGAAACAGTATTACCAGGAGCAGACAGCTAGCCACTCTAATGGGTGTCACTATAAATGGCATTTGACATACTTGAGCCAAGTGCAAAGGTTACAGATATGGGAACTTAACAGGAAAAATACTGTCATTCAAAAGGCACCAGACCAATGGTGATCAGCTATTGTTTGTAAATGAGCTGTACCAAGTAACCACAGGAATCTTATTTTGATTTGATTTGATTTTTGATTATGATTTTATTGTCATGTGTACTCAAGTACAAAAGTACAGGAGTACATTGAAAAGTGCATAATATTGCCACACAAGGTGCCATCTTAGATACAAGTACCGAGATACAGAATCTTAAGATCAAGTTAAAAAGAAGGAGCAAGTTAAAAGTTAAACATTGCAGTCATTATAGTACAGAGATGCCTTCTTAGTTTTCAATAGAAAATAAAGAAATAAAGCTGAAAGTTCTCATTAAAACCCAATCATTCCCCCAGTGATTAATTGACATTTACTCAATGAGGAAAGTAAAAACAACAACGATTTACAGGCCACACATGTTCAAGGACAGAATCAAAGTTGCAGTCATCAAGCCACGATCTTCTAAACCCAAAGAAACACACCATGGAAAATTTATAAAACTTCTAGAGCATCTGAATTTGTGAAATCAGAGACTGTGGCGATAGATGGGTTAGTTATCAAAGTAATTATATACATGAAAGTATAAATGATGAGAATAAACCTATGGAGGAGGTGTTGTATGAGGCAATGGTTCCATGAAGGTTAACACTAAAGACCAAATTAACCTTCTCCCAATCTAATTTAGTTAAGAGAATTTGTGGGGAAAAGCAAAACATCTTATAGTCTCTAGGGGATAGAGTATTTATCTTGGGTTTCTCAAAAGTCTGAATAATAATTTCAATCTGACCAGTTGCAGGCTGAAGGAATCACTGGATTAGCAAGTATTTACTGTGCTTCCCTGATTTCCCATGAGCCAGTGATTGTACGCTGCCTTTTTGAACTGCTGCAGGTTATGTGGTATAAGTCACCATCCTGAAGATGTCCCCCTTATTCCAACTTTATATGTTCTAATAGTTAGCCAATCCTCTATCCATTTTACTATACTACCTTCAACGTCATTGGCTCTTATTTTGTTATGTAGTTTAGTGTGGGGCAGCTTATCAAATGTCTGCTGACAGCCTCTGAACACTTCTTTAGTTTAGCTCTTTTGTCCATGCTTGATCCAAGGCTGTAATGATGTCAGGAGCTGAGTGGACTTGGTGGCACATAAACTGAGCATCAGTGAGCAGATTATCACTGAGAAACTGTCACTTGATCGTTCTGTCACTGACAACTTCACTTTGTTGATGATTGAGGGTAGACGGATGGGACAGAAATTGGTTGGCTGGATTTGTGATGCTTTATGTGGACAGAATATACCTGGGCTACTTTCCACATTGCCATGTAGATTCCAGTGTTGTAATTTTACTGTAAATAGCTTGGCTTGGGTGACAGCAAGTTCTGAAACATAAGTCTTCAATAATAATGCTAGAATGTTGCCAGAACCCATAGTCTTTGTAGTATCCAGTACCTTCAGTTATTTCTTGGGACTACACAGAATGGATCAAACTGAAGAGTGGAATTAATGATGCTGTGGACCTCAGATGAAGATTGAGATAAATTGTCAACTCAGCACTTCTGGCTGAAGATGGTTGCAAATGGTTTTTTTATCTTTTCCTTTGATATGCAGTGCCTCCTATCAGTAATGATGGGGATATCTGTGGAGCCTCTGCTCTGTTAAGTTATTTAACTATCTGACTTTCATGACTGAAAGTGGCAGGACTGCAGACTTTAGATCCAGTATGTTAATTGGAGAAGTGCTTGGCTCTGTCTATTGCAAGCTGCTTATGCTGTTTGGCACGCAAACAGTTCTGTGTTATAGCTTCACCAGATTGATGCCTCCTTTTTAAGGCTACCTGATGCTGCTCCTGGCATGACCTCCTGCCATCTTCATTGAAGCATTTCATCCCTGGCTTGGAAGAAAGGTGAGAAAAAAGGCCAGGCTATGAGTTTACAGTTTGTGGCACCAGCATTTCATGGAGGTCCAGTCTCCAGTTGCCAGATCTGTTCAGAATTGATCAGCAGAGTGGTAGTACTCTACAATACTAGTTCCCACTCTGACTTTGCTGCTACTCTCTCCCACTTTCTTGGGTGTGCATTTATTGCTCATGAAGTCATCTCTCCGCAGGAAGGGAGAGTTGGCCAGTGCTGCAGCAAAACCTCCAGCAGTGGAGTCAATGTTGCAACCCAAAAGAGGTGGTGAGACTCCTTAAACAGCAAATGGAGGCCAACAATATGTGATAAGGCCACAATGGAAGGAAAGGAGACCTCTCCTGCTGTATTCAACACTCTCCAGGTACAGTTTCTATCAGATGCGGCTCTCTTTTGTACCAATATAATTCAGGTAAGTATTCTTTTTAGGAAATGACATAATCCAATAACATAAACTGGTCATCTGGATAACTGCCTGAGCTATCAGGCCTACATCCTCCGTCACATTTGGCAAAATTTAAAGCACATCTTAAAAATGGTATAGACCCTGAAAATCAAGTCTAAGGCCTGAATTTTCATTATGATTGAGAAAATGCTGCATAAGTCTAGGAATTTCTAGTCATACACCTGAACACAGCACTCACATTTTCCTGGGGTTTTGGATTAAGAAAGGGTTGGGTTGGGTGTTTTGTATTCTTCACTCCGATGTGAATTTGTAGCCTGAGGGTGTGAATCCCAAAATATATAGTGTCGAGCTGATAGGAGCAGTTGTCTTTTTTTTAGATAGTCAGGAAACAATTTTGCAAAGGTAGAATATCCCTTTGGATATTGTGCTAGGACATCTTTGGACATTAGCATCATTGAAATCTACAGGATAGAAAAAGACCATTCAGCCCATCAAACCTGTACCAGTCAAATCCAACTACCTAACTATTCTAATCTTGTTTCCCAGTACGTGATCCATCTAAATACATATTCTGAGGGTTTGTGCCTCTCCCACCCTGACAGGCAGTGAGTTCCAGATACCCCTCACCCTCTAGATAAAAAACCCTTTTCCTTATACCCCTTCTAACCTTCATGGCCCTTGCCTTAAATCTAGCCCCAATAACCATTGATTCCTCACAGGAATCTTTTCCTCATGGGGAAAAGATTCTTCCTGTCTAGCTTGTTTATGTCCTCATAAGTTTATAGATCATAAGCATGTACCCCCTCAGTCACTTCTGCTCCAAGTAATATCACCCCAGTCCCCACATAGGGAAGCCTCTGTGCCTGCCTGTGGTGGTGAGGAGTAGGATACCCTTTCAAAGTGAAAACTTGGCATGCATATGCTCAGATATATCCATTGCATGCATCCATTGACTATCAAGCTCATTGGAATTGTCAACTGACTTGTCAAAATCAACTTCGATTTGTTAAACAAAATTGTCAAACCCATCAAAATTACTTGTACTAAAAAATAATTCACGAGATGTTGGTGTTGCAGGCTGGGCCAGCATTTGTTGTCCATCCTTAGTTGCCTTTGAAAAGGTGGGCTGGATTAGTGGTGCTGGAAGAGCACAGCAGTTCAGGCAGCATCCGAGGAGCAGTAAAATCGATGTTTTGGGCAAAAGCCCTTTGAAAAGGTGGTGGTAAGCTGTCTTCTTGACCATTGCAGGTAGACCCACAAAGCTATTGGAGATGGTGTTTCATAATGTTGATCCAATTACACTGAAGGTATGATGGTATATTTCCAAGGCAATATGGTAGATGACTTTGAGGGAAGCCTCATGTGTTTGCTATCCTTGTCTGTCGAGATGTTTGTGATTGTGAATTTGAAAGATGCCATCTGAGGAGTACATTTCTGCAGTACACCTTGTACAACCTGCTGCTACTAATTGTTAATGGTAGAGATAATGGTTAATGGTAATTGTTAATTGTTAATGGTTGTGGATCTGGTGCCAATCAAGTGTAGTCCTTTGTCCTGGGTGGTGTCAAGCTTCTTGAGTGTTGTTGGAGCTGCACCCATCCATGCAAGTGGGAAGTATTCCATCACAATTCTGGCTTGTGCCTTGTAGATGGTAAACAATTTTTGCAGAGTCAGGAAGTGAGTTACTTGCAGTCGGACTCCTAACCTCTGACCTCCTCTTGTAGCTATTGTATTTGTATGGCTGATCCATGATTTGGTCAATGATAACTGTTGGAATATTGATAGTGAAGGATTTAGTGATGGAAATGCCATTAAAAGTCAAGGAACAATGTTTGGATTCTCTCTTGTTGGAGATGGTCATTGCCAGTACAAGTGTAAATGTTACTTGCTACTTGTCAGTCCAGGTGTTCAGAAAATGTAGCATTTGAACATGAACTGCTTTAGCATCTGAGGAGTCACGAACGGTGCTGAACATTGTGCAATCATCGGCGAACATCCCCACTTCTGACATTATGATGGAGGTAAGGTCATTGATGAACCAGCTGAAGATGGTTGAACACTGCTCTGAAGAACTCCTGCAGAGATGTCCTGGAGATGAGATGACTGATCTCTAACAACCATGACCAACTTCCTTTATGGTGGGTATGACTCCAACTAATGGAGAGTTTGCCCACTGATTCCCATTGATTCAGTTTCTGAGGGCTCCTTGATGACACACTCGATCAAATAAAGCCTTGATGTCAAGGGCTGTCATTCTCACCCCATCTCTGGAATTCAGCTCCTTTTGTCTATGTATGAATGAAAGCTGTAATGAGCTCAAGAGATGAGTTGCCTTTGTGGAATCCAAACTGGGCAACAGTTAGCAGTTTATGGGTAAGCAAGTGTTACTTGATAGCCACTTGTTGATGACCTCCTCCATCACTTTACTGAGCACTTATCAAGATGATCAAAAGGTCAATGGGATTTGTCCAAGACATGGATTGGCATGAACCGGGCATGGGAAGTGTGTGAGGAATGGTAAGAGATGAGAATTAGAGGGATGTTTTATGCCTTATTGTTGTTTCTTGAAACTTCAATGCAGTGCAGATATACCCAGGCCAGCCTTTCATATAGCCAAATCTGCACCAAGGAGTCTCCACTCTCAGTTCTCCGCTCCCTCATACCAGACTAAACATCTGACATCTGAGCAGCAATTTTTAAAAGTTATCTTTGCAGAACCACAAATTCTTTCAATTCTGTGCACCTGACAAGTGGATGAAAATCCTTCCCCCCTTCACTAAATTATAGATTAATTAGGAGGTCATTGCCTTATCCTTTCTATGTCACTTGTCTGCATGAGTTCAGCTAGTTCCCCTTCCTGGCCCTTTTCCCTCAACAATTTGCTTTTCCTTCCGGTGCATATCCAATTGAAAGCCATGGTTGAATCTGCCCCACCACACTCTCAGGAAGTGCATTGCAGACCTGAACCAAATAGTTTTCTTCTCTCATGTTGTTATTGGTTCTTTTGCACATCATTTTATTCTGTTGTCCTCTGTTCCTTGATTCCACCAATGGGAATAATTCCTCTCTATCTACTCTGTCTAGACCAAGCTTATCCAACAGGCAGCCTGCATGTCGTGGTGTGGACCCCTAAGGGGCTCTGTGTCCTGCTAAGCTGTTGATTGACATTCAGGTTAGTGTAAGTGGAAAGTTTTGCAAGGAGCTGCTCCTTCAATCAGAGGCTGTTTCTCTCTCATGATTGCAGCTGATAAGCTCAGTAGCAAGGTCTGAAAACCAGAGTTGCAGTGGTGAGTCTGTAGGACCAGGCCTGAGAGACTTCCAGGGAGACACATAGTTTAGAGAGGAGGAAAATAGCAGTGATGGGGGAGATGGACATCAGGCAGGCCAACAACAGGGATTGGGGTAAGTTGGGAGTTGAGCAGGCTACCAATGTGGAGAGAGAGTGACTGGGTGGCTCAGTGATTAAGTGACTGACTGTGGGGCTGGGTAAGTGTGTAACTGAAAGGATGAGTGCATGTATGAGTGTGACTAAGCTGGATGCATATTACCTTCACACCTCGCTACCTTTGCAAAACCTATTCACAAAGAAGGCTGGGAGAGGAAGAAAACTTGGACTGAATGGAACCCATTTCTGATCCCCACTTTTTGTAAATACTCTGTTGAGGTTAGCTTGGAGTTTCCCTATCAGGTACAAAAAAGATCAATCTTACTTAAAGCCAATTTCCTTGCTTGGCCCCAGGCCCCAACCCTTTCTGTCATAAACCAGAGTTGAGGGTTAGCTTGGAATATAAAAGCAGAGATGTACTACTAAGACTTTATAAAGCTCTGGTTAGGCCCCATTTGGAGTACTGTGTCCAGTTTTGGTCCCCACACCTCAGGAAGGACATACTGGCACTGGAACGTGTCCAGCGGAGATTCACACGGATGATCCCTGGAATGACAGGTCTAACATATGAGGAACGGCTGAGGATACTGGGATTGTATTCGTTGGAGTTTAGAAGATTAAGGGGAGACTTAATAGAGACGTACAAAATAATACATGGCTTGGAAAAGGTGGATGCTAGGAAATTGTTTCAGTTAAACGAGGAGACTAGGACCCGTGGACACAGCCTTAGAATTAGAGGGGGTCATTTCAGAACAGAAATGCGGAGGCATTTCTTCAGCCAGAGAGTGGTGGGCCTGTGGAATTCATTGCCACGGAGTGCAGTGGAAGCCGGGACGCTAAATGTCTTCAAGGCCGAGATTGATAGATTCTTGTTGTCTCGAGGAATTAAGGGCTACGGGGAGAACGCTGGTAAGTGGAGCTGAAATGCGCATCAGCCATGATTGAATGGCGGAGTGGACTTGATGGGCCGAATGGCCTTACTTCCACTCCTATGTCTTATGGTCTTATGGTCTTATGGTTCCACATAACCTCCGCTTCTTAACTGAAAATATAAAAAAAGGTTTCCATAGTTAGCTCTGTTTGGTGCATTTTTATGATTTTTTTATTAATTATCTTTGAAATTATTAATTTATTGCATTGGAATTGCTTTTTTTTGGCTTGATTGTAGAAAACAGAAAGTGGTGTTGGTGGGTTGTTATTCGGACTGGAGGCCTGTTACCAGTGGTGTGACGCAGGGATTGGTTCTGGGTCCACTGTTGTTCGCCATTTATATAATCAATTTGGATGAGAATTTAGGCAACACAGTTACTAAGTTTGCAGATGACACGAGAATTACTAGTATAGTATACTGTGAAGAAGGTTATCTAAGAGTACAACGAGATCTTTATCAGATGGGCCAATGGGATGAGAAGTGGCAGATGGAGTTTAATCTAGATAAATGTGAGGTGTTGCATTTTGGTAAGGCAAATCAGGGCAGGACTGACACAGTTACTGACAGGGTCCTGGGGAGTGTTGTAGAATAGAGGGACCTGGAGTGCAGGTTCATAGTTTGTTGAAAGTGGTATCATGGGTCGACAGGATAGTGAAGGAGGTGTTTGGCACGCTTGCCTTCACTGGTAAGAGCATTGAGTATAGAGTTGGGTTGTCATATTGCAGATCTACAAGACATTGATGAGGCCACTTTTGGAGTACTGTTTACAGTTTTTGTCACCCTGATATAGAAAGGATGTTATTAAATTGGAAAGGGTGCTGAAATGATTGGAGTGTTTGAGTTATAACAAGAAGCTGGATAGGCTGGGCCTTTTTTCCCGGAGTGTAGGAGATTGAGGAGTGACTATATAAAGAGGTTTATAAAATCATGAGGAGCATAGATAAAGTGAATAGCTTAGGTCTTTTTACAAGGATAGGGGAATTTAGAGGGCATAGGTTTAAGGTGAGAGGGGAAAGACTTAAAAGGGATCTGGGAGGAAACTTTTTCACACAAGAGTGGTGTATGTATGGAATGAACTGCTAGAAGAAGTGGTAGAGGTGGGTACAACATTTAAAAAACATTTGGATAGGTACATGAATAGGAAGGATTTAGAAGGATATGGGCCAAACACAGGCAAAGTGTACTAGTTCAGTTTAGGAAACCTGGTCAGCATGGACAAGTTGGACTTAAGGATTTGTTTCCATGCGAAATGACTCTATAACTCCAAATGGATAATTTTCAGTGGGGTATTTTTATTTGTTCATGTGATGTGAGTGTCACTGGCTAGACCAACATTTATTGCAAAGATGGCGGTTCAGAATCAATCACATTGTTGTAGGGTTGGAGTCACCCGCAGAACATCATTGAACCAGATGAGTTTTTACAATGAGAGACAATGTTTGCCATTTGGTTTGCAATTAATTCCAGAATTTTATTGAAATCAAATTTCACAATATGCCAAAGCAAGAATTGTATCCCATCACATTAGTCTGTTTCTGGATTTCCAGACCAGTGATATAACCAGTTTTACATCACCTACCCTGCAACTAAGTTGAAGTATATCTTTCTCATCTTTGATTTTTCTTACATTTTTAATGCAAATAAATGTATAAAATCCCAATATAGTCTACCAATTCCTGCTAGCTTCAATATAGACATATCCAAACATTAGTTTTGTAACCAAAATCCAGCAAAATATAAGAAATGTGGTAAGGAGAAACCAGGGAACTATACACCAGTGAGCTTAAGATCAGTGGTGGGCAAGTTGTTGGAGGGAATCCTGATGGACATGATTTACATGTATTTGGAAAGGCAAGGACAGATTAGGGATAGTCAAATTGGCTTTGTGCATGGGAAGTCGTGTCTCACTAACTTGATTAAGTTTATTGAAGAAGTAACAAAGAGGATTGATGAAGGCAGAGCCTTGGACTTGAGTAAGGCATTTGACAAGGTTCCTCATGGTAGATTCGTTGGCAAGAGTAGATCAAACCAAATAGAGGGGGAACTAGCTATGTGAATACAGAACTGACTCAAAGGTAGAAGACAGAGGGTGATGGTGGAGGGTTGCCTTTCAGAATGGAGGCATGTGACCAGTGGTGTGCTACAAGGATCGGTGCTTTTCGTTATTTATAAAAAATGATTTGGATGTGACTATAGGAGGTATAGTTAGTAAGTTTGCAGGTGAAACCAAAATTAGAGGTGTAGTGGTCAATGAAGAGGGTTATCTCAGAGTACAATGGGAGCTTGGTCAGATGGGCCAATGGACTGCGGAGTCGCAGATGATGTTCAATTTAGATAAATGTGAGGTTCTGCGTTTTAGAAAGGCAAATCAGGGCAGGACTTATACACTTACTAGTAAGGTGCTAGAGAATGTTGCTGAACAAAGACGTTGAAGTCCAGGTTCATAGTTCCTTGAAATTGGAGTCACAGGCAGATAGGATAGTGAAGGAGATGTTTGGTATGATTGCCTTTCTTGGTCAGTGCATTGAGTCTAGAAGTTGTGAGGTCATATTGAGGTTGGACAGAACACCGGTTAAGCCACTTTTGGAATATTCTGTGCAATTCTAGTCTCCCTTTAATAGGAAGGATTTTGTGAAACTTGAAAGGATTCAGAAAGATTTGCAAGGATATTGCCAGGGCTGGAGGATTTGAGCTATAGGGAGAGGCTGAACAGACTGGGGGTATTTTCCCTGGAGAATCAGAGGCTGAGGGGTGACCTTATAGAGGTTTATAAAATCATGAGGGGCAAGGATAAGGTAAATAGACAAGGTCTTTTCCCCCAGGGTGGGGGAGTCCTAAACTATAGAACATAAGTTTAGGATGAGAGGAGAGAAAGATTTAAAAAGGGACCTAAGGGGCAACTTTTTATGCAGAGGGTGGTGCATGTATGGAATGAGCTGCGAGAGTGGTGGAGGCTGGTACAACTGCAACGTTTAAAAGGCATCTGGATGGATATATAAACAGAAAGGGTTTAGAGAGACATGGGCCAAGTGCTGGCAAATGGGACGATGTTTATTTAGGATATCTAGTTGGCATGGACGAGTTGGATGGAAGGGTCTGTTTCCATGTTTTATATTTCTATGGCTCTATGACTGTAAGTCCCTGTTTTGCACATTCAGTATACCATCTATGGTCAACCTTCAATAAAATTACATGCACAGCAGCAGTACAATCCCAGAGCCTGAATCATAATCATATAAATTTGATTTAGATTCACTGTCATTCCTTTGTTTTTGCAATTGAATTGCTGAAGAACTTACTAAATAGGTTTAGGTACAAAGATTTGTAAATTAATGATTTTTAACTGGATGTTGAAGATTTCTGAGTCCAGTAAAACAAAATGTATTTGAGAAGGCAATGCTCCTGGAAAACAGCTAACAAATGAAGTTCAAAGTGTTTATTAATAACTGAAAGACATCAAATTATCTTACTTCATGATTATTAGGTTTGATTAAAAAGATCTTGTTAATAGCGTTAGTTGAGCAATGTTAATCACGTTTAGATGACATTGTGTGTTTTGCACAAGATAAGTTAATGATGTGCTATTCTTTTTAAGTACGACCATGAGCAGACAGAACGATCCAATTGGCTGATTATTCAGTATGATTTATAATGGATTTGCAACAGGAATGCAAGTTGTTTCCTGCTGTATAACATTTTTTCAAGCTATTCAAGCTGTTACTTTTGTATCAGAAATATAATTATCAACATTCACTTCAGCACTAAGTCCCCCTTTTGCTGTCCCATCCATCAAGTGACTGCATGAGTAGATCCAGAGACTCCATCCAATACCCCAAAATGTAGTGACCTTCATGGTTACTCTGTGACTGACATTCTCCTTTGGGTCTAACCTCCTGCAATAATGTGTATTCTCTATCCAAATAAAAATATCACTGAGCTTACTCCTGGGATCAACTTTTAGCAGTATTTTAGGCTATTTTGATCACTTATCAATTAGTGGTCTGGACAGTGCAATGATGATAATTATTTTCATATTTTTTGACATGACAGCCATTGGCTTTTAAAAAAAACTGTAGAAGGAAGTTTTGAAATGTATCAGTAAGTATAAAGCCCAAATAAATTACTGTTATTACTTAGTTATTTATTCATGTATTCCACCAAAATAAAAGTATATTTTACATGACGCAAAAACAGTGATTTTTACAATGCAGTAAGTGGCAGGTGCTTGTAGTCTATAAAATGATTCTGCTCAATGGCATAAAAATTTTGTCTAACATTGGAAATGAAATAAGAATATTTAATGACAAGTTACCATTTGCCCAAGGGAATATTTTCACTCATATGAGCAGCTTATTGTGTGTTCATTTAATCAGGCCCAGGTATAGAGTAACAAACAGATGAATTGAAGCTCAAAAGAATTCCTCTTTCTGTGGCCTCTGCATTCTACGAATGCTCCAGTAACTGATTTGTTGATCCATGTTATTGTCAAATCTGAGTCTTACTCCAGTCATGAACCATATCAAACCAAATGTCTTCCTTATTCCATTTCAAGTTAATTACAAAAGAAGTATACATCTTGCCAAATTTTATTTCAACATTGTTAAAATAAGACATAAGAGTAAGTATCCTAAACTTACTAACCTTTCCGTAGATGGTTTTTCTCATTCCTTAACACATAAATGTAGTGTATATTGGTCATAGTAGCATCTCTTCTTTGCTCTGCTTACAAGTTCTTCAGTAATTTAGCTCAAACTTTGACAGTTGCAGGTTACTTGGGTTGTCAACTAACCAGTAATACCAACCTTCTATATGAATTCATCAACATTAAATTTTCATAATGAAAAAGCCCTTCGATCTGAGAGTCATTGGTGAGGAGAATGGCTTTCTGAATAATTCAGCTCATTGTTGCCTTACTAAGAACTACAAAGCAAAGCTGAACTGTGAATCAGTGAACACTGGAAATTACCCTGCAGGGAATTATTATTTGTCTCCATATCTTCAGCCTGCCCCTGGGATCATTGCAGACGTTTTGGTTGGCTGTGAGTTTGAATGCATGTCTTAACACTAACTTTTCACAGACACCCATGCACTGTGATGTCCAATTTCTGGACCTCTTTATTTTGACCTTGTCAGTGCTCCTGGAAGTCCTTGATAATCTGTTTTATTCAATTCCATATCCTTCAGGTTTTGGGTCCACAAATACCCTTGTGTAGGCTGATGCGCATTCATTCACTCAGCTTCCGAGGTGTCACTCCCATGTCAGCTACTAACTGAGGCCCAGAAGCTGGATTTGTGAGTTCAGGGAGCCTGCACCCCAACCAACCACTGTCCAACACTTTTGTTTGAAGAGGCAGACAGATAGCTTTCAAGAAGCACCCAGACAGGGCAGAACTGGATCTCCCTCAATTTCCTGGAGTTTCCAGCAGCCTCCTGCCAGAATTGCCACAGGAGACTGGCAGTTCCCTTGAAGAATATTAGAGTCAACAGGTTTATTAGCATACAGCAAACTGTATAGAACAGATAGAAAATAAAAAATAAAAGTTTGGTGAGAAGGCAAACGTATGATCTCAAAGCACATATGAATCTGACTTAGAACTCCCAAAGGGTTCAGCAATTATAGAGTCGTCGAGGTATGCAGCATGGATAAAGCCCTTCATCCCAAGTTGAGGTTGAAACTGACATATGAAGCTTTCTTTATTTATTATGCTATGGTTCAGCTTCATTCTGTTCTAAATAAACTGTGCTTGTTGCCAAACACTCAAATGAGGCAAAACCAAAAAACCTGGAATGAGCATGGTTAGTTTTGTCAATTAATAGTTCTCACTGGGATCTCACCTGCTGGAATCAGAGTATCAGAAATTCAGCCTCACATAATAATTTAAGTGGATGTATAAAGTTCCTATACATCATCCAGTTGGTGATATCAACATATTCAACGTAAGGATGTCCTATGATCCCTGATATATCGTATTTGATTGGTTGTAGTTTTCTGTTTCATGTTAGCATATTCTTTTGTCTTATGTTTAATTTTTTTATAGTGATGACAAACTGTTCCATTAATTTAAATGACCACATGATATGAACATTTGATCCCAAAAATCTCTGTTGACACTCAAATGGAAACTAGGCTAAGATGGATCTTATTTTGCTAATATATGATGCCAGCATTGACAAACCTGACTCAGAATTCTTAAATATTGGAAGGCATGTTTATGAAATGTATGTTTAGGTTCTATTAGTAACATCACCGTAGGGTAATACCATGTTAAAAGGAACCAGCGCAAAGATCATCAACATTCCATTTGCTTTCACACTATCTGGCCTAATACAGAAATGAGAATTTTGCTTTTTCTTTTTAATGCATCTAGTTTTATCCACTGAGCAATAATGTCTTATAGCAAAATGGTGCATACAAGAAGGTAATTAAATTGGAAACAAAAATCTCCCACTTATGGAATACAAATAGAAAATAAGGATGCAAACCAGACATGCTCATTGAAACTGGATCAGTTCTAGAGCTATTCCTTCTTATACCCTCTGATTAGAGCTTCTGTAAGTAGCCTTTGAAGACATTAGTATGTCAAATTTTGTAACTGCATAATTCTCAGAAAAATAATACTTTTGGATGTAAGTTTTCTCGCTGAGCTGGAAGGTTCATTTTCAGATGTTTCATCACCATACTAGATAACATCTTCTGTGAAATTACAAACCCACATCCAGAACCTCACCCTGAACTACAAATCTTCTCAAAACTCGCTAAAAATAATAGTGTCTACCTTTCTGATTTAAATTATTGTATTGTTGATAGTCAACTACAGACTTCACTTTTCATTCCAGCTTCTGTTCGACCCAATGACTTAATGTTTATCACATCAGCCAGCGCCGTACTTCTCTAAGTGTGACTGTGATACACTTCAATGTCATCTTCACATGAAGTAGACTCCATTTGACTATCCATTTATTGAAATGCTTCAAGCACACGCTTGTCTTCACTGATATTCAGTGACCTTAGTAAATAGATTACTTTTCATTGTCTTGACCGAGACCAACAAGTAATTCTATCTGCCTCTAAACGCACGGTTCTTAGTACCTGTATTAATCGCAGTACCTGCTCTAAGTATTTTAAGTTTGTATTGTGATAATGTTATGATGATTTAAAATAATCTTGATAAAAATATTTTGGGAAAATGATTGATAGAAATTACATTTGTAAAGTGTGATGCAAAGTTAACATTTTTTTCTGCACCTACAATGTGACAAAGATATTTCTAAAAAGAAGTTGCAACACTTCTATCACTTGTTCTTAACTCATAGTTCAAATATCAACCAATAACTGCCAAAGCTTATGGCAGCAGTAAAGTCTTGTGCTATTGTCAGATTCACAAGTTAAATATTCCAGGAGGAATTTATTACTACACAGTGATACATAATGCTTGAAAACCCATACTCCAATATTGCTCACAAATTGGCGGCAAGAGAACAAGGGACATGAAGGATGCTTCAGCACAGTAACCTATCCTTCTCTTCCTCCTGGGACTCACTTGGCCAGCTTTCATCCTCATAATTATAATAAATTTGACATTTCATAGATAATATTGATTTCTGTATTTTAGCATTTCACCATAGGTGACAGTCTAGCGTCAAGAATGAAATTTCTATTGATCTCCTGCGCATTAATCTCTCATGTGTATGTGATCATTTTTATAAGACCTTTTACAGCACATAAATCAATATTTCATATTTCCAGCTATGCCAGAGGAGATGTCATATTTGTAAACTGTGTGTTGACACCTGCAATTCCTTCCTATCCAGCTGCAACTGTGCCGTATCAGTCAATTCAGGGTTAAGAAGGGGCTGCTACAAACAGGTAGAAGGGAGACAGAAGTTCGGAAATCTATTAAAATAAAAGGACTTTTAGAAATTAACGTTGGTTTTCCATAGAAGGAAAATGAAATACAAAGCTATAGTCACACTTAATTTTAAATCTGAAGAAGTCTTTTTACTCTGGAGTGTACCTTTTGAGATCTCAAAACAGAAATAAAGCAAAACAAAATAGAAACAGCTGTCTTAAAAATTTTGAGCAAATTGACATAAATACTATTGCTACATTCTTTTTAACAACATTTTCTAATGGAGTATAATCACTTCTTCTGAATGTAATCAGTTTAGGAACAACTACCTGGAGCCTCAATGATAAATACTGTAGTCAGAATGAATTTTGCTTCTTCTGGAGCTTTACATCTTAATGTACTTTATTCAAGTAAATAATGTTAGAAAAGACTGATAAGGGGTGCACGTCATTAAGCAGTTGAAAAGCTATTTGGTTTTATGAAATATAAAGTATTTTCTCTCAAATATTGCATTATTATAATTTAAAGTTAAAGCGAACCTATTGGTCATTTATCTAACAATTGAATATTTCGTACAAAAATAGTTCATAGAAGGTATTTCTTTAGGTTTTCTGCAAAAAGTCCACTAAAACCAAAATCATTTAGCAATCTATTTTGAATCAGCTGTATTAGTAAAACAAATGCATGGATAAACATAACAAATTAATATCTAGCTTGGTTCATTTTGTTTCCACAGACCAAAATGTATTCTACCTTGCCATTTTATCTACTGTCTCTACGTGGCACCAGACAGTTAAAAAGGTGTGAAAATGAATAGAACAAAGGTACACAGAAGATATTGCTTTCAGATCCTATAATAAGATAGTCATGCCTTTATGTATTTTACAGTCAACCATGTTACAGAATAACTTCCATATATTCCAGCAAGCATGGAACATTCTGATATGAAAGATCAGCTATTTTGCCTAAAGAATACTCAAGTCTATTTATATTAAAAATTTAACCAATAAGGCTGAGACATTAACTGGTTTACATTGCTGAAAATCAAACATCTGCATTGTTCCAAATGCTCTCCTTTTGTTTAAATAGAATATTACTCTGCTGTTGAGGATAAGACAATGAACATCTTCTCTTGGAAGCAAGAGCTGCTAAAATAGATGATTATTTTCAATGTGACATTCTAACCAATTATTTTGATCCTTTCCAATTAAACCCAAAGAATTATTTTATAATTCAATTCATAAACTATTTTTCTAATTGTTTGAAAAAAATCTTGTAGGTCACAACTGGGGCACATTTTTTGTCATGTACATGGCTACAGAGGACTATTTATTCCCCAAATAAGTATATATTTAAGTGTGGTTATTATGGGTATTGCAACATATACTCTAAGGATTAATTTCTGGCACAGATGGAGTGCACAGTGAAATTTAATCAAACTCTATGAGCTTTAGTAAACAGAATACTGTGTTTAACATATTTTAATATATGATGTATATCTTTTACAGTGTGCTTAATTTCAGTAATTGCAATGCTGTGTGCTTTGTATTTTGAGCAGCAGTTGCCTCCCATGGTTCATAAATGGGATATGCACAAGTGGAACAATGGGATGTGTGCCTTATTCAGCAACTGTGCACAACTAAGCAGGTCAGACAAGTTGTATTGGTTAGTAGAATAAATAATCTGTTGCACAGTATGTTGTGTGTGTATCACACGTCATAACGTAGATATACAAATAAATATTACATACTAAAAGTTATTTCTGATTTTTTTTCAGTTTTCCATTCAATTTAATCTAATTTAATGCTAAATTTATAATATTCCAGTGAGACCACAGTTTAATTGTAGGAGTTTTATTTTATTAAAATAACCCTTATCCCACAGATAGTATGGACAGATACAGATATGAATCTGAAATATCCTTTCACGTTATCAGCTATGTCCCTGACAACAGAATGCTACTATCATGTTTAAGAGACTCAAAAACAAACTGTTGAGGAATCCATGCAGGTAGAATTTTCCACTGGTACACACTCCACATGCCTAAATCCAGAAAGCTTAAGAAGCTAAGCTGGCAGTTCCAGATGTGTTCAGGAATACTACAGGAGAGCAACCAACTGAAGTATAGGCTTCGAATAAAGGTCGCACAGCATTTCCAGTTTATCACCCCCTAACTGTTAGCAGTCCTTACAGGATGAACTGGACTGGGAAGAATTTTGACTCCCAATTTAACACCTCCAATATTGCAACATACATTTCTGACTAATGTTCAACTAATGTTCATGTACTCTGGGGCAATGAATAGTAACTGAACATGAAAGATGAGGATCAAAGGGAAGAGTGTGAGAAAGTGTGAGAAAATTAAAATTAAACAAAATAGTTTTAAGGAGATTTTTATCACAGGAGGAAGGTGGCATTGTGGAAATTTGAAAGAGGAGGTTTCAGATTGTGAGGACAGAATAGCTAAAGTTCAGTCACAAAGGCCTAAACACCAGATGCAGACTTGTCTGAAAAGATTGGAGGATATATATGGGAATATAGAGCTTTAATAGATTGTACAGGGAGTGGGACAGGGATTGTAAGATTTGAAAGATGGGCAAGTGTTCAAGGGGAAGATGACAATCTTTAAGTGTTTGACATGGGAAGTCAGTAGAGTTTGATGAGGAAAGTGGTGGCAGCAGCTTAGATCGGCATTAAAATGTAGCTACCTGATGAAAAATCTACCTGATGAGAAAAATTCAGACATACCCAGCTATGAGGTGATAAAATCATGGGTTAGAATTTTGGTCATCAAGTTGGAAACATGAAAGCATACGCCGTCAACATTTAAAGGTGTAACCAATCATTGTACAAGCAGATATGCAGAAGGAACATTCGCCTAGAGGGCAGCATGGTTCCATTACTCTGGTCTTCATTTCATGTGGCAGCTGAAGAGATGAATGGGGTCAATGCTAAATGCCTGTATGTATTTGCAGGAGCCAAAGATGATGGGCTAAAAATTAATTGAGACCCATTTTCAGGGACAGGTGATTCATGATCTGATGATGCACGTTCCTGTTCAGGCAGGCAGTGCACAAACTTTGTGCTACATTGTAATTTGAATGATTTCAATATACGCTCCAGCATGACCCACAAGAGTCTGTCCCTCTTAAAGGGAAGGTGTATTGAATCAAATGGCTGCTGCTGTCACTGCTGTAATTAGAATGAGGGAAATGAAGTATTTGGGCAAAGAGAGGGCTCTATACTTCACAAATGGTGAAGGCAAGTAGCAAGAGAAATGCCATGTTTCTGAACAAGATCAGGAAGCCCTCAAGAAGAGTCGTCTGAAAAGAATGGATGCAGCTTGCCACAGAAATCTATTCCCATTATCTTTAGAAATGCTGGATAAAATTTAATGACCACATCATTAACCTCTCATGCTGCCAGACTGCTGTTGCTTGCCAATTATTGATACCTATCACTCAGATCTCATGCCTAACATTCACCTACTCCATCTCACCTTCATAAACGTTTCCATGCTGGCAGTTATACTCACCTCCTGCTGCCTCTATATGCCTCCAGTTATTCTGCTAAGGTAGAAACATCACCCGAACCATGGTGTACGATAACCTTAGACACTCATAAGCTTACCTTCAATAAAAAGAGAACAGCAAAAATGAGATGGAATGGAAGAATATTTTTGGACCAGTAGACCTTCATCCCCTGTCCCCCAGTGGAAGAGATGTTACTGTGGATCATGGAAATGGTGCAACAGAGCACACAATATTCAACATAATCGAGAACATTCAGGATGACGGCTTGTTATTGCTGAGTGCTTCGTCTGAGCTCATACCTCAATTTAATTGTGTTACCTGGCAATGATCTGCACATTGTGTGGTGTGGACTTCTTGTTTTACATCCCAACCACTTCCCTCACTCAACCTTTCCCTTCGCATTTTCTGCTTTCAGGTGCTGAAGAGGGACTGCATGCCAAGACACAGGAAGAGATAGTGCAACGACATACCACTCACAAAAAAACACCATTACTTAATCTGAAGCTTGGATTCCCCCAGTGACAATGCATGAATGTTAGAGACCAGTACAAATTTGTATCTGAATATGATTAGTCCCAGGGAAGAAGTGATCTGCAGCCAGGCTGGGGAAGAAGATGGCCCTGTAGCAGAAGGTGTGGTTGCAAAGTGGCATTTATCCTTATGGAGTATAGACAGTCATTAACCTTCTTATGGCACCGCTATGCAGATTGCAGACACTGTACTGAACCTGATGGCTACTTCTGACCAGGCTGGCTTTATTTACCGTAGTGTGTAGCTAGAGCTTAAACATAGTGCCTTCAGTGTAAATGCCAGAAGTTCCTGGCAACAGTGAGTAGTCTCCGCTGCTGAGCACAAGAGCAGTGTTACGGAGGCATGGTGCGTACTTGATGAGCCAAGCAGCAGTGAATTGTGTGAGAAAACTCACCAGAGCTCACAGAGAGAACCTAATGAAATTTCATATTTGATAAAATGCAGTCCCCCCTCTGGTGTGATGTAATGTAATTCAAATATGACAATTATTCAGGAAATAAGATAATCTAGACATGGTTGCAAAGGATATAGGTGTTTGTGTTTTCTTGGATGGATATGGTTCTTTGCAACATATAATGCTATTGAGAGATAATGATTAAGGGATAGTCGAGATACAGCATAGCTTGCATGGTGTATCTGACTACACCGTTCCACAAATATTTCCACTATAACTATTTAACTGAAGAGGGTTTGACGTTATGATTTTGCCTCAATCATGGTTAAATTGTTGCTCAAGGTGTGGTGGTAGAACCATCAATTATATTACTGTTCTGGTTCAACATTGATCTTTTCATCTGTGATGGACTATTGGAGACACTTGAATCTCTACTTTTTAAAAATGTGGTTGGCACTTGAACACTTTTTCAGGCAGTGACTGCTAGAGAGCATGTTAACGCAGAGTCATTTAAAAAAAACAGATGGTGAGGTTAAGAAGGCAGAACCTTCATACTGAGCTCAGTCAGAGTGGGAACTGAACCCTTACTTTTAGGATCATTCTGTATCATAAACTGGTTATCCAGCCAACTGAACTAACCAACTCCTGTGATGACTTGAGTTCTGTGTGGGAAGGCCCCCTAATGGAATCAGTTTTTACATTTGCACCAACAAAACAGTAATTTACACCATCACCATTTCCCTTGACAATACGACTGGTGTCAATGTCTTTAAGTATTTGACCCACATTAGGATTTGGTTTGTGGGTGCAAGATCAAAGCTATCAACTGAAAATTCCAATTTCATATTACTGCTGATGCTGATGCAATGGAGGCCCCAAAAACATGAAATGATGTGGGCTTTGCTGTGGGCCATTTCTGGTGAGTTTCATGTAGAGTACTGTGCTGGGCAAGGTGCTAATGTGGCCACACTATCCATTCACTGATCATACGAGAGGCTGATGTGCAGAGTATTATGATTACAGTCAATTTGCCATGTACAGTGAAAGTACCTGATCAACGCATTTGCCACTTGAAGAGCCTTATGTTGCTCACAAGTAGTCTGTGCGTCCAGACAGAAAAATAAAACATTTATTCTACTCACTCCAGATGTGGACACAGCCATTTTCCATTTCCAATGCAGATTTATCAATCATATGATGTAGACGGCAACTCAGAACTTGCTTGGCACAGTGAGCCATAGGCTTAGCCTGATAATCAAATGACTCTTCTGAACCTCTATGCTCCTCAAATCACTCACAGTTAAAGTCCACCTGCTCCAGCAGATCAAAAACACTTACTCCACTCTCGGCACAGTGAGTCACAGGGTCAATCTGATAATCAAGACCAATCCACCCCCAAACCTTTATGTTCCTTTCTCTACTGCATACTCTGTCAAACCATTAGTATTAAGCTTCCACATATTACCACAGTCCCTTTTGAATTACAACTTTTTCTAACTTTACCACTGAGCCCCAGCCTGACAGCTTAGCCATGACCCCTGAGCTTTGGCAGGACAAACAAAAACAGAAATTGGAGGAGAAACTCAGTGGGTCTGACAGCATCTGTGGAGAGATAGCAGAGTTAATGTTTTGAGTCCAACGACACTTCAGCAGAACTAGAAATAGCTTGGAAATGTGGCATTTATACTGATGATGGGAGGGAGGGTAAAGGAGTGAGCACCAGTAACAGAACGAGTAAATGAATGTTTGTGGATGTGGTGACAATCAAGTGGGCTACTCAGTCCTGAAAGATGTCAATCTTCTTGACAGTTGTTTCTTTTGGGTGTTGGAGGCGTTTCGTCCCTAACCTGACATTCATTGTATTATCATTATTGAATCCTTCATTGCCAACATTCTGGGGGATACCATTAACCTGGACAAGCCATATAAATACTGTGCCTACAAGAGTAGATTTAATCTTTCTGCTACAGATAACTCACCTCCTGTATTCCCAAAGCTGGCCAATCATTTGAAAGGCACGAGAAAAGACTGTAATGCAATCCTTTCCATTTCTTTGGATGAGCACAGTTCCAGCAACACCCAAGAAGCTCAACACGATCCAGGACCACTTAATCAGCACACTATCCAAAGTCTTAAGCATGCGCTTACCCCACCACCGATTCACAGTGACAAGAATGTGTACAATATACAAAATGCACTGCAGCAACTCACCAAACTTCCTTCAACAGCCTCTTCTGAACCCATGCCTCGAACACCTAATAGGACAAGGACAGCAGATGCACCAGAATGGTACTACTTGCAGGTTTCCCTTCAAACTATACACCATCCTGACTTCGATCTAAACTGCCATTTCTTTTCACTGTCACTGGGTCAAGATTCTGTAAGTTGCTTCCTAACAGTACTATGAGTTTACCTGCACCAGAAGGACTACAATGGTCCGAAAGGGTGGCTCATCACCCCTTTCTCATCTAGAAAAATAAAAATGACCTTGCTTGCAACACTCGCTTCTTATGTACGAAAAATAAGTCTAAAATGTTGTTTTCTTTACTGCAGAGACTGCTTGGGGCCTATATATCATCTCTGCTCAAGGAACTCACAGTAAATTTAGTTGAGGAAAGTGCCTCTGTTAATTGAAGATAGCACAGTTATTTCCCATCATCTTCCTCAGCATTATTTCCTGTGCCCCTTACACTGAAGTAAAATTGGTGCAATCTCTGGGTCACGTCTTCAATCATTAATGAAATCCAAAGATTGTGCCCTCTAAAACAGAATGTGCTGGCACGACTTTAAGCTGCTGACTCAGCACTCACAGGAAAACTCACCCCAAGCTCTGTACTTCCATGGAAAATGAGCATGAATTGCAACACCTGTACCTGTACCTCCAAAACCCTGGAAAAATCACTTCAGTACGTAAATGACACCAAAATTGTACTTGGAGTCTTCAAGGTCTTTAGAGGTCTTTCAGGATCGTGGATATTTACTTTTGAATATTTTAAAGCTAAGGTAGCGCAAGGCATTAAATGTATATGATTCACAATGCTGATTGGATTTTTTTGTCCAAAATGATCAGAGATTGGAGGGAGTTAAAGTCAATATGTGGTTAATAATGATGGTGTAGACTGTCTGTGGCCATGATTTGGAGATGCCGGTATTGGACTGGGTTGTACAAAGTTACAAATCACAACACCAGGTTATAGTCCAACAGGTTTAATTGGAAGCACTAGCTTTTGAAGCAGCGCTCCTTCATCAGATGATTGTGCACAACCACCTGATGAAGGAGCAGCGCTCCGAAAGCTAGTGCTTCCAATTCAACCTGTTAGACTATAACCTGGTGTTGTGTGATTTGTAACTGTCTGTGGATGCATCATCATATTCATATTGAAATAGGATGTGGACGTTTTACAGTCTCATAACATTCACAACAGGACCATTATACATTTCTTGTTGAACACTGAATACTGATCTGTATCATACCTTGAATATTTCAAGTTCGACATATAATAAGCAATAAGCAAATTTGGAGTCTGCCAGCGAATTTTATTACAATGACAGACAATATAAGTTTTGAATTTATCTCTAGCACTGTAACAGTGAATTCTTTGAGAAGAAGGAAAATTGCTCAAATTACTTTGCAGAGGGTGAGCTAGAACCAGATATGGAAGTCATCTCCATTTTTCCAACAGATCCCAGTTTTGCTGGTAGGGGAAAAGGAATGGGCATGATTCATACATGAGAGAAACCAGAACTCAATAGGGCAAATTCAATTCAGTGTTTATTTCAAAGAAACCCAATTTTCCAGCTCAGTGAACAAACTTATATCCAGAATCTCAACCGGAGCTACAAATCTTCTCCAAACTCACTAACTCAATTTTCACTTTGGAAAGGATCTTGAACACCAGAATGGGAGTTGCAAAGTTTTAGAGGAGACATAAATGTTTTTGAAAGAGAAGTCATGTCAGTTCTACAAGCTGAGAAGTTATTTAAATCTCTAGCACTTTAAACCGTTATAATAAAATATGTGCCTACATCAGTGAGAGGTGAACAAGCACTATCCAACAGTTATGTTGGCTATTTACCCAAGAGCTATCAGTTTCTTGTTATGAATGCTTCATTGCTTTCCACAAGGTACCTCATCGGGGGATCTAAGTTCACAGCTTGATTGACATTCAAATAGGTTATTAAAATTATAGCTGTCTTTAATGTGGGTTTATGCACAGATATTTGTTTAATTTTTGTAGGGAATTAGAAATTGAGAAGATATACAAATTTCCAGCAGACTTTGGTAAATATGAAATTACTGAAGACTATACTAAATACTTAGACCATTATTTAAACTCAGCATAGCTCCTGAGGTCTGCCCGTAATGAATACTCAGTGAGTTGGCACAGTGTCTATAAAAGCCAATATTATTGGTTATGGGTATAGGTTGAGATTTCAGACATGAGGTGGCATAGGTTGTGGGTTGAAAATGAAGAAGCGTGAGGGATGAAGACTCAAGAGTCTAAAATTGGAGGAAGCAATTGGGCTACAGTCCCATGGAAGTGAGGAGTGTCTTTTAATCAGTCCCCCTCAGCAGTCAGCAGAATCTGCAACATCTTCCAGTCTGCTTCCAGGAGCAGTGGCTGAATTGATCCTGCAACTGCATCCCATGAAGCAAAGGTCACTCTATTTGGGGCAGTTTCTTCTGAAATGGATACGGTGAACTGGAAAATTTCTCAACTTGCACTACCCACCTCAGGAGCAAAAACATGGTCAAATATTTACACTTTCTGAACAACAGATATGAAAGTTAACTGGTGCAAGGATCATTCTTTTAATGACTTGGCTGGCCTGAATTCCCAGTCCTGTTTCAGAATGTTTTAAATATTTCTTTCTTCCACCAACCATGGAATGACCTTGTATGTGAATAAAATGAGTATAGTAGGTGGTCCTTCTGTAACAACGGTAGGATGTGTCTATATCCTATCCCACATTAAGTTCCATAAATCAGACACACTTTTTTGTTAATTAATCTACATTAACTTGTAATCTCCAAACACTTCCAAGTTAAATCTTTCATCGTTGTGCTTAAACCCCTTAATGGTCTTGCCCTCCTCTTTCTGTTTCCACCTCCAAAAACCACAATATTCAACTCCATAAACTCCTTCCACTCTAATTGCGGATGGACAGTCCCACCCCCCACCCCCCCCCCCCACCCCCTGCTGCAGATTACCTTTTTTGCCTTACCATTGTAGATTGCATTCTCAACCATTAATCACACTCTGAAAATCTCTCCTTCAGCTTCTCTAACTTGTTCTCCCTAGGTAAAGTCCTGTATGAGATTGATAGTTAAACATCTTTTACAGCTGTCTTTATGTCATAAATCTTTTTCCTTCTAAATCTATCCACTGTTCAGAAATCAACTTCAATCATCCAGCCAACTTTTGCCAAGCTGTTCCACAAGCGAGATTTCAATGGGGTCAATTTTCATCTGAAGCCTGGTTCAGGTAGGTTGTTGCATCTGACATCTGTTCTACAAACCTAATGTGGCCTTGGGAGGCTGATCACTCTTTTACTTTTTTTTTTACACATCAAGATATAATCATACACACAAGTGAATTCTTTTCCCATCACCAAATCATTCACAAGTTTTCCATCTATTAACCACCATAGTAATTCATCGTGTTTCCAGCTGAATAGATTACGTGCAAAGCCTGTTAAGAGTAATACAAACCATCAAGGATGAGGGAGAGTGGGAGGGAGCTAAATCAAAATGGAGTTGCAGAGGCCTGATCACTTTTTATGCTTTGGGCCTCATTTACTTCACATTGGAGAGTGCCCAATTGACACTCCTTGTATGCAGCACTCTAACTGCAAGGAGAAGAAATCCAGTAAAGCAGCCAATCTTGGGAAGCCTGTTTCAGCATTCTAATGGATATGCAACAGCTTTGAGAAACAGGGCGATTAGTGCATCACCTACTGCAGCAAAAATGTGAAATGTTGTGAATCTTTAAGGCTATAAAACATACTAAAGCCTGGGGTGCAAAACTACAGACAGGCCGTCTTCCAGCTTTCCCTGATTATAGCTAGGGATACCATTAAATGCTGCTGAATTTGACACATCCCAATTTGTATCATCCAAACTTGTCAGTAGGTTGATGATTGGCAATGGCTAAAAAGACCTTGTAATATCCAGTTGTTTCTAAGCAGGAGTTTAGCTGCCTAGACCAAAGACCTCACCTGGAAATCAGTAAAGGCAGCTCAGTTTTTCAGTCAATATCGTTTTTTTTCCTCTCAGACGTAAAGTGGGCTAATAGCAAGACAAACATTTCTCCTGGCAAGGTCAATAACAGTTCTTATGGTTGAAGTCTTACTTTTTCACATCTCGCCCAAAGGGTAAATAACATTATGCTCAATGAACATCTGGTGCTCTTGTTTTCTTAACTTTGTACAAACTTATGCTGACAGTATTACCATACAGCGTTTAAAGGAAAATCCAGGTTTACATTTCTGGCCAACTGCTAGAGGAAGTTGCTGAATACTTCAATTCAAAATGTGATTTCTGGTTCTGCCTTAATCAGTCATTTTCATTTTAATATTAAATACCACGCTATCTTTTGTTTGACAAGCATTGTTAATTACCTAACTTTCACATTCTGAATAGTTTTAATGTCCAGTTATGGAATGGTTTGTTAAAACATCCAGTGAAATGAATAACAAATTTGTTACATTGGAATTTTAATTTCATAAGAGAGAGCAGATAAATCAAGAAATTCCTCAAGTGGAAAGAAAATCAGATTGCACGTACCTCCATGAATTACTATGATTGAAATGCAGGCATTAAATGTTCCAACCTGGGAAATGCCGAGTAAGCTGTGGGGTGATGTCACTGCTGTGTTGCAAGAAAACATGCTTTTTAATTCCGTGATCCTATGTTGAGAGTGTGACAGTAGAAAACCAAAACATATGTGACTTAACCTTAGCCATAATAGAAAATAAAACTATAATCAATGATCTCTGGTTGCAGAATTCTTATCATCATTTGTTGATTCATTCTACAGATAATCTAATTAAACCATTCCTGATATTTTTCCGAAAATGAGTGCCACAACAAACATGGTTAAAAATCATGCAACGCCAGGTCATAGTCCAACAAGTTTATTTGGAAGTATTAGCTTTCGGAGCGCTGCTGTCTCATCAGATAGCTAGTGGGGCAGGATCACAAGGCACCGAATTTATAGCACAAGATCATAGTGTGATGCAACTGATTCGATATGTTGAATAAACCAAGACTGTTGTTAATTCTTTCATCTCTTAGAATGTGTTGCAGATTTTAATTCATTAATATGTAAATCCCAGAACTTCTTTCAAGTCACACTCCCAAGATAACTTAACATTTTATTTAAAAAGGTAACATCTCAGATCAGACAATGCAATAAAGGTGTGAAGTTATAATTCCAAAGTGGGAATTTATAAAATGTCACATGGATTGACTGCCTGCAGATTGTGTGCTTTTTGAGCAAAATAGAAAGTATCTGCTAATACACTTCTGCAAATGCTAATTCACCCCATAGACTTATGTGTGTGTGTGTGTGTATGTGTGTGTGAGAGAGAGAGAGAGAGAGAGAGAGTGAGCGTGTGCGTGCGTCTGAGTGTGTGAGTGTGTGTGTATATTCATGTTTGGTATGATGTGTGCATGAGTGTGACGGAGTACAAGCCTGTGAGAGGGTGTGTGCATTGGTATGAGTGTATGTGTGTGTATAAGAGAGGGTCTGTGTGAATATGTAAGGGTGTGAGTGTGTGTGAGAGACTGCATACTGTAGTGGGGTCATCTGTAGTGTAACATGAACCCGAGGTTCTCATTGAGGCCATCCTCATGGGTATTGATCTTGGCTATCAACCTGTGCTCGGCCACTCTGCATTGTTGTGCATCCCGAAGTCCGCCTTAGAGGACAGTCAGCTGAAGATCCGAAGCCGATTGTCCCTGATTGCTGAAATATTTTCTGACTGAGAGGGAACATCCCTGTCTGGTGATTGGTGTGCGGTGTCCATTCCTCCATTGTCATAGTGTCTGCTTGATCTTGTCAATGTATCATGCCTCTGAGCATCCTTGGCTGCAGCGTAAGAGATAGACAATGTTGGCTGAGCCACATGAGTACCTGTTGTGCTCATGGTGAGTGGTGTCCCCACATATAAAGTCTAAGGGGTTAATTTGCAGAATTGTACTCGCAGATACATTCTATTTTGCTGAAAAAGCCACAATCTGGAGGCAGTCAATGCAGGCAGTCAATCCATGTGATATTTTATAAATTCCTATTTTGGAAATAGAACCAGTCTGACTCAAGATTAGGATACAGGCAGACTCTAACCTCATACCTTTAATACATTGTCTGAGCTGGGATGTTACCTTTTTTAAAATAAAACCTTAAGTTATCTCAGGAATGTGACTTGAATGAAGTTCTGGAATTTACATATTAATGAATCGAAACCTGCAACACATTCTAAAAGGTTAAAGTCTTAAAAGCAATTTAGTTTTGTTCAATATATCATATCATTTGCATGACACTATGATCTTGCGCTATAAATTCTGTGTTTTATGATCTTGCCCCACTGCCTACCTGATGAAGGAGCCAGTGCTTCCAAATAAACTGGTTGGAGTATAACCTGGTGTTGTGTGATTTTTACCATGGTCCACCCAAGTCCAACATCAACATCTCCTCTTCAAGACTACCAACGATACAACAAACATGGAGTAAGGGGTGGAAGATGAGGAAAGGATAGGATGAGAATAGGAAGGTAGGACAAACTTTAAAAGAATTAATAAATGGAATAATCAGCATGATATTTTCCACCACAACTACAAACAGACAAATGCAATGTTCAGAAAACCTATGCATTACAAAATATGGTGTAACAATTGTCAGAAATGCTTCAACCAAATTTTTGGGGCCAACTAACAGAAAGCAAAAACTTCTAGTTTCTCAACTTCAACATTGTTTATTTTTGAAACAGTTGCTTCCAGGTAATTGGTAAATGGAGAAAAATAAACCAGCAAAATGCTGCAAGACAATTTCCCTTCCCTTTTGGAATTTTCACCTATGTTAGCCTCCAACCTGCCATTACTGACAAATTATAATCTTTATCAGAAAATCAACGAGTGCTGTTACTCATTTTTAAAGGCCAACCCTTTCTTTGTCAATTTTTAAAACATTTCAATAAAAATTATAACTATTAGAAGGTTATGACGAACACTTTATGAAAGTGCGGCTGACATCATCATGACTAGCTTGATTGCTATGCACTGAGTGAATGGTGCAAAGTTCATTTGACCAGTGCACAAATATTACGTGTTAAAAGCAGGAGCTGAATATTGTTAGATGTTTTGAAATGCTCTTTATAATCTTGAATGAATTCTTGAGTATCTAGGGTGAAGGAGAGCAATACTACAGATGAATGGCTCACAACCACAATCTGGTTTCCCTTGGACCACATAACATTCAGGTTTCACAGTTAACTCATACTTTCGTATAGTGGATCAACAGAATGTGAATTAATGTAGCTTATTCAGAGAAGCAGATGCTTATTCAAAATCACTTCCAAAAACATCATTAAAAAAACTTCAGACATATTTCTGCAAGGAGCATAGGTTGCTTATATTGCTTTAATGATCAGATTTTGTCTTTTTAATACTGATTTATAATTTGGTTAAACATGTTAGTCTCCTTCTAGACAAATAGACTTTTTGGGAGAAAGGCAGAAAAGAGAAGAGACAATTCCCAGTTTTAATTTCAAAAGAGAAAAATTGCAGACATGTTGATAGATTGCCTTTTAACAAAATTAAATAACAAAAATTGAATAAAACCATTATCCATCCAGTCATATTTCACTTAAACTATATACAATTTCATCAAGAACTGTGACAGGGTTCAGTAAAATAGGAATGCATTGGTGTCCCTAGTAAACAATACAAAAATACTGAAAGAAAGGAATTCTGGTTCAACACTACGTTCTGTTATTTCACTGTAATTTATTTAATTTGCAAATAAATGAATATGTGCAATTGAGTAACTACCATTAATTTTACTAACAGCAAGGTTGATCATGATTATAATCTGGCATTGAACAACTTGTAACCTAACAATGCAATTGACTAATTTTGATTAAGCACATTAAAATATTCCAATAACTCTGTAGCTGCATAACAAATAAACACTAATTTAATAATTAATAATTAGAAATTAAGATTTCAAGTTAAAACTCTTTCAGATGAATTAACAATTGAACAACAGCCTAAATAGTCTGAAGAATAAGTTCAGCTACAAATCAGGGCAGCATTGATTCACTGAGGGTAGAGTGCATTCAAAGTTACCACTGAAAGTGTGCATGAAAGTTTTGACAAGGTTACAGTTCAGCCTTGCCTGCCATTCAGACTCGGCTGCCCTCTGTGGGTGAGTTTAACCGGTCCTTGCCCAGTTTACTTGACTGGAGTATCTTCTGACAGTGAAACATTTCATCTCAACAAGGGAAATGGAAACATTGGTAGGAGAACTGATGTCAACTGACAAAATGAATCATATTTATACGACATGGAATTACGTTGATGATACACATAAAGAAACCTACAGCTTTGACTATATTTTGATACAGCATGGAATCTGGAAATACAGCATGAATGCACAGGATGATAAACGTATTTTTTTGAAGGAGAAACTGAAAGAAAAAAATGTCTTTGAGACATGATGTAAAAGCATGGATTATTCAATCCATAAAGGAATTTGTATCCACTGATCAATTGGTTAAATACCAGCTTGTGCAAAAGTCCACAACTTAATATATGATATGTGACATATTAAAATTTTACATAATATATATGTAGTCATCTTGAATTTATGAACCATTAAGTGGTGCCATTGTGGATCTTAATTTGACCCTAATTATCATCTCCAAGCAGCATGACTGTGCTGATCTAATTGAACAAAGTTGGATGTTCTGATTCGGTTCTGTGCTCAGTTGTTAAAGTGTATCCAGTATTACCTTGAATGTGTCCAGCCAGCTATATATTTTTTAGACAACCTATCCCCCTGGACCAAAGCATGGAGTGAGTAGAGGCATTGCATTATTTTTTTCAGAATCTATATGGAACAATTTCAGTGCAATTAAATGTGTGCTGACATTTAGCCAGATTTCATTTAAACTAGATTTCTACACCTACTGATATATACCTAAAATAAAAAGGTTAATCCGTTCCTGAATTAACTGTTCCATGAAACTACCAGTCCTATTAAATGTATTAATGAACTGGTTTAACACCATGGAAACATTTCTCCACCAGAAAAGGGGAAAAAAGAACAAGGTTAGGGTTTCTTTTCAATTTTACTTGCGGGTCTTTCGGTTTGTGCAAATGCCATTGCACAAAAATCAGGGTGGTAATTATTTTTGTATACATTATTGATAAGAAGCTCTAACATTTTTAAATCTTGGTGAATTTTAGCACTCAGATAAGCTAGAAATGTTTATATGGCTATTGGTAAGATCATTTTAAGTTATTCTACCAAATGAGAGGAATCATTGACTGCAATTGCTTTCCCCGATCCATGGCCACTACATTAAGGCAGCATTCTTAGAGTGAGATTTACTTGTCTCCCCTGTCCCTTCAGAGCATTGAACAAAACATGCTTCTCTGGAAGCATATACCTCTATTTAAAGAGTGCTGTATTTAACAGATAATTTGACAGAGAATTTAATCTGGGGCTTTAGCTTGTCTAGAAAAAAAGTGGCAAATAAAATCCCAATTAGAATGCAGATAATTTAAAGTGTCTTTCTGCTTCTGTTCAAATCACTGATATATCTCCACTGATTTTAACTTAAGATCTGAAATTTGCTAATGGTTCTGTCCCACTCGACAGTGCATGGTAATAAAACAAAGCACAATAACATAAAATTCATGCGCATGAATCCTTGGCATGTAGATAATTAGCTGTATTGAAACAGCACTGGATCTGTTATAATTGCGATTAAGCATGTGTGGTGTCAGCATACACCGAATATCATTAATACATTAACAGGGCAGAAGGGGTTTTCCAACAATAAAATGTTTCAAAAAGTGGTTAGAGGCTGTTTCATAATTGATGAATGGTAAATATTCATATGAATTTGTTGCAAAATTAGGTTACATAAGTCAATTTGACTGAATTAACTACCTTGAGTTGCCTGAGGGAGTAAAGTGCACCAAATAATGTCCTACTGTAGAAAGCAACAACTATTTTGCTGCATTTCTCCTGGTTCCATGCATGATACACTCTGATCTTTGCTGCAACATACAGAAACACCAAATAGGATTGTCCCGACTTCATATTCAAAATATAATATTATATAAGTTAGTCATGAGTTCTTCTGAAAAAGTCTACTGTTACATTTATTTATAGTGGTACTGCCCTATGAGGAATTGTTATGTAGTTTACTGTTTTTGCCAGACTACAATCTTTCCAGGAAGCTCAATTACATAGAATTAAAATAATTAGCTGATACGACAAGTGTATACATTAATGTTGGAACATAGAAAATGTCATATTGCAACAAAATATGAAATATGTTAAACAATATCTTTGAAAATATACAGATTTGAAAGTAGTTCTGACTAGAGATCTTGATGAAGTGTAGTTCTACATCACACCTAAGGACAACATTTATTTTATCTTTTCTTTGTATTGGACCTCTTAGGCTAGCATGTTAATTAAAAATCTTTGGGACAGAAAATCATTTCTCCACTCTCAAATGATGTGAAAAGAAATGAAACAAAGTTATAATCTTTGGTATTTCCACAAAGCTCAATTTTGGATGATGTTTATTAGCTCTTCTGTCCAAGAAACCACCTGCCCTTTTCTTCCCCTAACATCTTACCACACTGTTCAATCATGAAACTAGTTAATATTTATTGCTCCTACATTCACGTTTACTCTGTATGACTTTAAAGTGGTAAAGGTGAAGGCTATTGAGACTTTGATCTTACTAGAGAAACTGCCCACTCCACAGCTTACAACTCAGTGAGGAGCTCTGAATGTGTAAGACACCCACAGACTAAGTGACCTACTAAGCCAGGGATTATGAACCTGGAGTAATACAGATCATGGCTATGATCCTAGATATAGGCTTAGCATGTTATGCTGAATGTTTTGCTGAACCATTAAAGGACAAGTCCTGAAACGAAAGTATCAGATTTGCACCATGCATTCACTGAATGGGCGAGATGCAGAACTGGAATAGTATGTGATAACAGAAGGCTTATAATCTTTAACTTCTCTCCCATTTTGACTTGAGTGAAGTCTATAGCCAGTGCAAAGTATCTTCCTCACTATGGAAGTCTCAATGAAAGCTAAATTCAATCTTGCAATTTTCATTTTCTGCCATTAAGAGTTTCCAAGATGGCAGCCAGTTATGTTTTCAGTCTAGTTCAAGGCAGCTTGCATTTCAAAATGTTCAGGTTCACCCATGTTATATTAAAAATACATATATTTTAATATGTACCAGTGAAAGGATACATTGATGAGATGAGATGATAATGAGTAAAACCTACTGCATCAATTAAAAATCGAAAACTTCGTATCAAATGCACAATTAAAGATCTATTTACAGCAAGTATCCCAAGTAGAGCACAATTATCTTATTCATTTTTTGAAATATGCACTTGTTTTCACTGATAACAAATAGAGTAATTAGTCCATACATGTCTGATTTTGAATGGTTATTGTAAAGTGCAATTAATTTAAACATACGTTTAATCACAATGTTGTTTCTCATGTACTGCTGCAAAATTATGCAATTTTGTATCTGCCTACATCTAAGAGAGCATTACAACAGCATCAGATTCTACCTTCAACACTGATTAAGAAATAAACACTCACTTGTTACACAATATAACAGACATGACTAGTAGAGGATTAAAAACATTAATGACAATGTATTGTAAATTTCATTCAAAAGTTGTATCTCCTTAGATGTTGAATGTTCAAAATGATCGGAAAAATGGTTGTTTGCTCTTACATGTTCTTACAAGCAGAAATACTTCCTCAGCGAGCATAACTGAGAGCATTTCTAACAATGGAGCACCAGTAATGGAAAGTCAATACTGTTGAGACACATTTTGCTCAAAGTGTGAGTTCACTGAAGCAGGTGTCCAACAACCACCAAGAGAATGATTTCTTAAAAAACTGGCATCAAGCTCAGAGTGGCATACTGCCCTCAGAGAGCTTCCCAAGCTGCAGGAATCAACCTTTGCCTTAACACATGCTACATGCTTGTGTATCTAAAGCTTTCACAGATATTTGCTATTTCTATTCTTGAAATTGGGAAATATAAGACGAAGAGAAAACATTCTTTCATGCCATCTCCATCAGATTGAGAACATAATTTCTGAAGATTATAAAAGGCGAACCAACAAGAACTGTATCTGTTTTAGGAAAATAAAAAGCATTTCATATATATTTGACTATGATTTAAAATAAATATTAAAAAAGACTGTGGTAGCCACATGGTGAAATTCATTTATTTATCTTAATGCTGGGACTCATCAACTTAACATTGGTCAAGACGAGATGGTTTCTATATAGATTTGATTTTAATACCCAGATACTTGATCTATCATAAGCACCATTTAATTCTTACAGAATTATGGTTGTTTCATTATGATTTCAGTCTGAAAACGCAACTCTTAAAAAAAAAATTGCATTTGAACATCTGCAAAGAAGTAATGTTCGGACATTAGTTTCTCATCCCTCATTTGGTCCAGCAGTGTTGACTTAAAATATCAAATGAATCATATTACTGTTGCTTTTGTGTTTGTTCTCCATCGAATGAAATATTACTCTTAACTTTGCATTAGCAACATATTATTTTCTCCTGTTTGTATGCTGCGTCATTCAGGAAAAAAAACAGAATATGGAATCTGAAATATTTAATTCAAGTTCTCATCTAAAATATCACTTATCTTTTTATGTCCTAAATGTCATGTACATCTACAAGAATAATATGCACTTCTAATGCAAAATATCACAAGAAAATTGTGAAACTTCTTTTCAGATTTATGCATTTGTAACACTGAACAAAAAAGTTAATCATAAGCATACATTTATAAGTCTTCTCTTTATTACTCACTGCATAAATCCTTTATGTTTATCAAAGCTGCATTAAGATTGGTTTATCAAAAGCATAATCAGTATGTTTAACCCTTCCCCAGCACACAATGAGTGTACTGAAAGGCTCTTAATATGAAATTAAATCCTGACTGCTGTGAAGTGATGTTTAACATTAGCTTTTCTAAAAAAAAGAGTCAATTCTGTAAAAGACTTCATTGATCTGCATCTGTTTTATGTGTTCTTTAGTTCTAGAATGCCACACAAGCAAAATTTATTGACTGCACAGAAAAGGAATAAGCATTACAAGTCTTACATATGTGGGTATAGGTATAATGTTATCTTCGATGTACAATAGTCAAATCTAACTTTACCAGTAAATAGTTCTGTGTTGACTCCAATGCCTCTTTTTTTTTGGTGTGATCTGGTGTTCACTGCTAACCATTGAATTGATAGTATCCATAATCAGATCCAAGAATCATGACAAATTGAGGTCACACTGGATATCAAACAAACTTCTATTTTGCCAGGCCAAATTTGTAATTAACTTTTACCCACTTGATCTTAGTCCAACTCTACTGTCAATCTCTGCATTTCTTATTTCCTGGCTGACTCTCAAAGTCTGATTCTTACATTCATATCCTGGCATGTGTGACATTTGTAGGTAGGAGGATACTGATGCCACTTCCCTTTTCCTGACTAAGGGATCATTGGTCTGCAGTGAAAGAACAATAACTACTGGTGAGTCTTAACAAGAAGAGATACTTGCTTTCATGATTTGTTGTTTATTTTATTATAGCAATTAGGTAAAAGTTAAATCAGCAATTTGGACATCAATGCTAGTTTTATGAGTCATAGAAGATAACTCTGTCCCGTTAAATATCCAGACGTATTCTCTCTATTTCCCAATTCAAGACTATTGAACATCATCCGATTTGGTGGAGCTTAACAAATTCTCCAACATTAACCTTTACAAAACCATTGTCTTACATCTCCCTTCAAGCTTTTATTCCTCTATAGTTAACAATTCTTCATACATGTATATAATTAACTGGCAGAAAGTGAGGACTGCCGATGCTAGAGGCCAGAGTTGAAAAGTATGGTGCTGGAAAAACACAGCAGGCCAGACAGCATCCGAGGAGCAGGAGAATCAATGTTTCGGGCACAAACCCTTCTTCATTCCTGAACGTTGATTCTCCTGCTCCTCGGATGCTGCCTGGCCTGCTGTGTTTTTCCAGCACCAAACATTTCAACTATAAGTAACTGGCCCCTGCAAGTCAGACTTCACAAATACAGATGGTGGAAAATGTTCATATTTTTCTAGAATATGCTGTCCTCAGACTTAGAAAATTAGTACCTCTTTGGCTTAAAGGCAGTTAACCTTGATTCTGAACTTGTGCTTACGTGATCTGTAAATTATCTCTCTGCTTGAGAACCTTTTATGTCTTGCATGTACATCATAGTGAACATCATTCCTGCTAATCCACTAGGAGGGTCCATTTTCTTTTCCAGATAATCATTAATCACTTGATTGAGTTTTTCAAAGGAACTCTTTCCGACTGACTCAGCTAGTTGTCCCATTTTTTAAAAAAGCATCTGGGGGACTCTTAACCTCATGAATCTCTGTCATAGGGGACTGCAGTTTTGCAGAAACAATTACTTTTTTCTTTGAGATATCCTGGATTTTTGAGGCAGACAATTTCTTCTTTTTGACCATCTTCTGAATCTGTGGACCATTGGTCTGGCTTTCATTTGAGTCACAAGTTAGTCATCTTCATTTTATGCAAGCAAACTTTTATTCTCAATCTTCTGATAAATCTGTGTTTCAGTATGCAAATTCTTTACTTTGATTGATCATTATATTGGACATCTCCATCCACTCACTTTGTTTCCTATATGTTATATCAAATATTTTCTTTTTGTCAGTCATGGTACTTGCTACATACTTAAAATTCTCTCTGTCAACGACACTGATCCTTCTGCTTTAGAAGATAAACAAATAAAATCTTCATTTTGAATTTATGTTGTCTCATCCTCAGACATCTAATTCAAATTGGCAACAGCAATTAGCTCTGACAAGTTTTGCTGTTGAATAGTTCATTTAATGAATGCTCAGTGAGCTTGAGTGCATTGTCCTGCTTATTTTTGTTGCCAGTAATTGCTTCAGCTCACACTCCCATCTGATTTCTGTCATAATAAACTTTTTCATGATGATGATAATGGAAACCATTGCTACCCCTCCTATATATTTCCAGATTTCCAGCATAATCTGCACAGTCTTCTTTTTTTAAAGAATTTTATTTGTTGTCAGATTTGATTCATTGGTGAAAGTTACTAAATTGCTTTAAAAGTATCAGCGCCTTCTACATTTTTGTGTTTTTTAACATCAACAACTGTAAGTCATATTGAACACGGGTGTGTTTGCTTGTTCAGCTTATGATTTAGCATTTAACTTTAAAGCTATTCTGTGACTAAAGAATGGTTTTCTCTAAAATATCCAAACCAATGTTGCATATGGCCCGTCTCTGTTATTAACCCTTGTTCATGTAATTATTTCAACTGATTGGTCATCTTAATATGATAATTTATTCTTCATACTTTAAAACTTTGAAATTTGGCAGAATCTCGATGCTGTTGCAACTTCTTTCCTTTGAAGAATGTTAAATCTATAAATAGCAATGCTATTTGATTTTCCCAGGCTGAAAGATTTTAAACCACCCATTATAGTAATGGTGTATTGAATTCCACTTTTCAGTATTTAATCATTTTAAATAGTAATGTTGTACAATTGAAATGCATAATGGACATTTTCCCATATTCTTGAGATCAACATGTAGGCTTTCTGACTTTACAAGAAAAGTGGAAGTTTCCTGCTATTTTAATGGATAGTATAAATGAAATATTACCTTTCATGTTCTAATACATGATACACTTCCTATTCCACAACTTGCACAAATAAAACCTTTTGCATGCAATCGATCTTTTTTCCCACCAGACTTTTGATTCAAAATACAGATCTATCACTTTGTGATTTCAAACATCTTCTTACCGCTAAATTCTACTTGCTTTCACATTTTATTAGTCCATTTTGTCATCTACCTTCTGTTTGAGATTTTCCTGGTGCAGATTCAGTGTAAAGTGATTTTTCCATGGTAACTGCTTTCTGTTGTTCGTTCGTTCTGGCGACAATGCTCATTGTGAGCAGTAAAGACATTTTTTTAATTTCTGGCTTTCATGACCTTTTTCTTTGCACCATTAATTTAAAGTTTTTGCCCTTGCTGAACAGGGATTTTTAACTTTACTCACGGTGTTCCAATTCATTTGCTTCCTAGTCAAACAACTAAGTAAGTCTCCCATAAATTCCAATACCTTGCATTGTAATGCTGCTGCCAGCATTCTTGTGTACAAGGACAGGCACCCATTTCATGGCTAGGAGCAAGTTTTATTGCAGGGTGTTTAGTTTGCTTTCTTAGTGTTCACTTTGTGCCAACTTGGGTTCTCACAGCATCTCTGCCTTGTCTTGCCTGTTTGTGCTGTGCTGTCACACAGAATTTACAGCTTACAGCACTTCGATCTTGCCTTTCCTTTTAGCACATACACAAGGCCAGATAGTTTGTCATGGTTGTCAGCAGTGATCAGTCAAGGGAGTTTACATGTTGCTGCGTGGCAGTGTGCTCCGTCAAAGTCACACCTACAGCGTGTGCCAGCAGCCTACATGGCAAACACACTGCATGTGCTTCAGCAAAATAGCCATATCTCAAATTCTAAGGGGAGTAGTCCCGACGCAAAGCAACAGGGACAAAAACAGAAATTGTTGGAGAAACTCAGCAGATTTGACAGCATCTGTGGGGAGGGAAAGTAAATTCTAATTTCTCTCCCCTGATGCTGTCAAACCTGTTGAGGTTCTCCAGCATTTCCATTTTGCGTCAGATCCTCAGTATCCATAACTCTTTGCTCTTTTTTAAAATCAAGGGGGACTGTCATTGATCTGAGAGTTCTGGCACAGTAAGTCAAGTCTCTGGGACCCAATGCCAACACCACTCCCCATCTCACATCCTGACCTGAATGAATACCCTGCCCCCAACAACATTGCTGGGCCCATCACACACACCACTGCCAACATCAGAATCTCACAGTATTCCTGGCTGTGCTGGATCCAGTATCTCCCAATTGCTGTCATGCAGCTTAGGAGGAACATTGCCTACTGCCTTGTGCTCTGGAATGCTATCCAATTGGTACCCTAACCCTTGCCCACTTTCAGCCTTACCACCTTCCTCATGAAGAGCTTTTGCCCGAAACGTCAATTTTCCTGCTCCTCGGATGCTGCCTGACCTGCTGTGCTTTTCCAGCACCACTCTAATCTAGACTCTTGCCAACTTTCACCCCGTTTACTTGGTACCCTATCCACCTGGAACCTTATTTACCTGGTACCTGCTTAACTGGCACCCTATAACCACTAAACTGCCACACTATCCACCTGGGACCATTCCCATCCAGCTATCTACATACATGTCACTTTTTCACCTTCCTAGCTGGTACTCTACACTTCAGGCGCCCGAACCTCATACTTGACTTATGTACTTATCTTTTCAAATTGACTGTCTGTGAGGCTGGACTATTTAAGTTACAGAATGCGGCACTTGACTGCTGTGAGAAAGGGGGCATAGGAACATATGAACAGGTGTAAGCCATTGTGCCTCTTGAACCTGTCCCACCATTCAAAGAGATCATGGTCTTTGGCCCGTATCCCTTAACACTCTTTCGTAACAAAAATTTATCTACCTCATATTTAAAATTAACTACTGATCCTGCACCCACTTTCCTCATGAAGAGAGTTCCAAACATCTTTGTGTGTAGAAGTGCTTCTTAGCATCTCTCATGAACAATCTGGTCATAACTTTAGACTTATTAAGGATTTTAGAATCCTTAACAAGTGGAAGTAGTTTATCTTTATCTACCCTGTCTTTCCTGATAACATAGGGTAATACAGTCATACAGCACAGAAACAGACCCTTCACTCCAACTTGTCCATGCTGATCAAGTTGCCCAAACTAAGCTATTCCATTTGCCTGTGTTTGGCCCATATGCCGCTAAACCTTTCCTATTCATGTGCCTGGCCAACTGTCTTTTAAATGTTGTAACTGTATTCACCTCTACCACATTGTCAGACAATTCATTCCACATATGAACAACCTTCTGTGAGAAAAAGTTGCTCCACAGGTCCCTTTTAAACTTCCCACACTCAAATTAAACCTTTGCCCTTTAGTTTTGGACTCCCCTACCCTACAGAAAAGAGTTTTGCTAATCACCTCATCTAATGCCCCTCATCATTTTATAAACCTCTACAAGATAACCTATCAGCTTCATACACTCCAGTGAAAAAAAGTCTCAGCCTATTCAGCCTCTCCTTGCAATTCAAACCTTCCAGATTCAGTGACATCCCTGTAAGACTTTTTTACATCTTTTCCAATTAATAACGTTGAATGTCTTGCAGACTTTGATCAGATCACCACTCAAACTTCTAAAATATAGAGAAAACAGGCTGGATTTGTATAATCTCTCCTCGTATCATTGTTGTAAGCTTACGTTGTACTCCCTCCAAGAACAATACATCCTTTGTAAGCTGTGGTGCCCACATCTACGCTCAGCACTCCAAGTGGAGTCTAACCGGAGTTTTGTATAATTACATTGTACTTCTGCATCCTTATACTCCAGCCAAATGCTTTCCCCTTACCATTCAACTTTGAGGAATCTGTCACAATGAAAGTATGTCTCAGCATTTCTGAAGGGAGCCCTGATTGGAATCTCTTGTTCAGAAATGCAGAGCTCTTTGTTAACCAAAACATGCAGGAGAGTGGCAACCTGTGTGTCAATGCCACTCATCAGAAAATCCAGTTGTTATAAAGACTCGGATGATATGACACACCTATCACTTCAAGATCCAAAGGTGTTTGTCCCACTTTCCACCCACGACTATATAACATCATCAAACTGTTTGAAGCTTAATGTAGTTTCCAACAATAACCTTCCTGAATCATTACCATATACATACATGCCAATCTGGAACCTTAACTTAACCTGAATCTTGGGACTAGTCAGAAACCCAAACAGCTTTTACCTACAAATTGACGCCAAATAGAACATAAGAACTCAGACCAGGATTAGGCCATCTGGCCTTTCGGGACTGCCCTGCCATCCAATAAGATCATGGCTGATCTTTTTGTAGCCTCAGCTCCACTTACCCACCCTGTCACCATTACCCTTAAATCCTTTAATGTTCAAAAAGTTATCTATCTTAGTTTTAAAAATATTTACTGAAGAAGACTCAACCACTTCTCTGAGCAGAGAATTCCACAGATTTCACAACTCTCTGGGTGAAGAAGTTCCTTCTCAATTCAGTCCTAAATCTGCTCCCCCCAATTTTGAGGCTATGCCCTCTTGTCCTAGTTTCATCTGCCAGTGGAAAGACCCTCTCTTTTTCCATCTTATCTATTCCCTTCATAATTTTATATGTTTCTATAACATCCCCCCTCATTCTTCTAAATTCCAATTAATATAATCTCAGTCTACTCAGTCTCTCCTCATAAGCTAACCCCCACAACCCCGGAATGAACCTAGTAAATCTTCTCTCACCCCCTCTAGTGCCAGTGCATCCTTTCTCAAGTAAGCAGACCAAAACTGTACGCAGTTCTCCACGTGTGGCCTCACCAGCACCCTATACAGCTGCAACACCTGCTTTGAAACTCAATCCATTTAGCAATGAAGGACAAAATTCTATTTGCTTTCTTAATTACCTGTTGTACTTGCAGACCAACCTTCTGTGATTCACGCACAAGGGCACCCAAGTCCCTCTGCGTAGCAGCATGCTGCAATTTCTTATCATTCAAGTAATAGTCATTTTTACTGTTATTCCTACTGAAATGGTTGACTTTACATTTACATCTGCCAGACCTTTGCCCATTCACTTAAACTATCTATGTCCCTTTGCAACGTTTCACAGTCCTCTGCACACTTTGTTCTACAACTCATCTTAGTGTCATCCACAAACTTTGACACACTACACTACACAAATGATCTGTGTAAATTGTGAATAATTGTGGTGCCAACACTGATCCTTGAGGCACACCACTGAGTCACTGACTGCCAACCAGAATACCACTCACTTATTCCCACACTTTGCTTCCTGTTGGTTAACGAATACTCTATCCATGCTAATACATCATCCACGATGCCATGGATCTTTATCTTATGCAGCAGCCTTTTGTGTGACGCCTTGTTAAATGCCTTTTGGAAATCTAGATACATCACATCTACTGCGTCCCTGTTGTCCACTGTGTTCATAATGTCTTTGCAGAATTCCAAAAGATTAGTTAAGCATGACCTGCCCTTCATGAACCCATGCTGTGTCTGTTCAACGGGACAATTTTTATCGAGATGCCTTGCTATTTTATCTTTGATAATAGACTCAAGCATTTTCCCCACTACAGAAGTTAAACTAACTGGTCTATAGTTCCCCATCTTTTGTCTATCTCCCTTCTTAAACAGTGGGGTCATATCCAGGACCTAGATTATCCTCTTGGAGGCGGGAAACAAACACTGCATCTATTTTTGTGTCAGAAATTTCCATCCATTCAGAAACTAATTTGCCCCGTCACTGAAGTGATTTCTTAAATGATATGGAGACAGGTTTCCTGTCTGATTAAAACAAGAAATTAGAAGGATTTCAGATACTCAAGGTATTCAGCACGGAGACTATTGCTTATGCCAAGTCTTCATCTGCTGAACAGGGCCCCAAAACAATAAAGGGGAACTGACAGCCTAGCACCTACCTAAAACAGATAGTAGTCCTTTTCACGAAGGATGGCAGGAGGCCAATTCATTACACAGTAGCAGCACCTTTCAGGCAATGCCATCACACTCTACTCCAATTCATGCGTATCTCTTATCCCCAAGTTATCCGCACTGAATTTCCCCTTCCAGGGTCTCACCATCCTGAAGATTCACATCTTTCTGGAGGGCTATGTTATGAAGATCACAGGATGCTACTGCAATGATTAAGATCTTTGCAGGAAGATATTACAGGACACCCCTTGACCTCAAAAGAGACCAGACTCAGTAGCCTCTGAACCCTCAATACCCCATCATTTGTGATCCTGATGAATTGCCTATCATTGATAATGAGATAATCAATGTGGTGATCCACTGATGTACAGTACCTGTGAGATACTGTTGAATGAAAAAAGCTTAAAATGTTGCTGGAAAAGCGCAGCAAGTCAGGCAGCATCCAAGGAACAGGAGAATCGACGTTTCGAGCATAAGCCCTTCTTCAGGAATGAGGAAAGTGTGTCCAGCAGGCTAAGATAAAAGGTAGGGAGGAGGGACTTGGGGGAGGGGCGTTGGAAATGCGATAGGTGGAAGGAGGTCAAGGTGAGGGTGATAGGCCGGAGTGGGGTGCGGGCAGAGAGGTCAGGAAGAAGATTGCAGGTTAGGAAGGCGGTGCTGAGTTCGAGGGATTTGACTGAGACAAGGTCGGGGGAGGGGAAATGAGGAAACTGGAGAAATCTGAGTTCATCCCTTGTGGTTGGAGGGTTCCTAGGCGGAAAATGAAGCACTCTTCCTCCAACCGTCGTGTTGCTATGGTTTGGCGATGGAGGACTCCAAGGACCTGCATGTCCTTGGTGGAGTGGGAGGGGGAGTGGAAGTGTTGAGCCACGGAGTGGTTGGGTTGGTTGGTCCAGGCGTCCCAGAGGTGTTCTCTGAAACGTTCCGCAAGTAGGCAGCCTGTCTCCCAAATATAGAGGAGGCCATATCGGGTGCAGCGGATGCAATAAATGATGTGTGTGGAAGTGCAGGTGAATTTGTGGCGGAAATGGAAGTATCCCTTGGGGCCTTGGAGGGAAGTAAGGGGGGAGGTGTGGGCGCAAGTTTTACATTTCTTGTGATTGCAGGGGAAGGTGCCGGGAGTGGAGGTTGGGTTGATGGGGGGTGTGGAGCTACGAGGGAGTCACGGAGGGAGTGGTCTTTTCGGAACGCTGCTAGGGGTGGGGAGGGAAATATATCCCTGGTGGTGGCGTCCGTTTGGAGGTGGCGGAAATGACAGCGGATGATACGCTGTATATGGAGGTTGGTGGGGTGGTAGGTGAGGACCAGTGGGATTCTGTCCTGGTGGCGGTTACTGTTGAATGGCCCAGTAATGAGGGCAAAGATGTGAGTGATGATCTCTGGAGGAAGTCACAGTCTCTTTTGACATATATTTGTAGTCATTTACAAGTGTCTTCGCCTCTGTTTATATTTTCTGTGCTCGGGTTCCTCACCTCTTGCTTCCTGATTCTCCACACTTCGCCCTTCCTGTACAGACTGCTGCTCCGCATCTCCAATTGATTTCTGAGAGGGTTGTGTTCACTTCCAGCTAATTTTCCTGTGCTCAGATAAAGCTCAAACAGACATGTTCTCTTCTGTTAAGTCTATGTGATTCCAGGAGGGTGAAATTGGTGAAGTTCTTAATGCTGAGTCTTGCACTGACTTGTGATTGATGCTGCAACTTTGATCGTTGGTGTCAGCTTTGAAATCAGATAACCTTTGATTTGTAAGACGGATTTTCTGTCTATGGCAATAAATGCCATATTATCCAACCTAATGTTAATATCTGATACTGGTTTTCATCATTTCGCACATATGAAATGCCATTATATAAATAATATTTTAGGTTAATTGATATCTAGTAACCTGTAATGAGACTAGATTAATTAATGATCTGGAAGTAAATGATCCACATAGGAAGAGTAAAGTTAGAACATCACACCTAGTTTGAGGGTGAGAAACATGAGTTGAAAGGTGCAGTCAACTGTGACATGAAGACATGCCTTAAAAAAAAGGGAATGATTTTTTTTAATTTACTGGCTGGAAGTACCTAATTGAACTAAATTTGCACAATTTAGTCATATTCCTATGATTTAGAATTACAGTCACAGTCTTTGCATTGCTGTATCTGCTATATTTTAATACTATTAAAATTAGGACAACCTGTTTGTTAGCCACAAGAGCAATGGTCTTGAAGGAGTATGAATGAGTACCATCTCTTGCATCTTTAACAAAAATACAAGGAATAACCACAGTAATCAATTGAGTTGAGACAAACCATTAGGTATGCTTACTTACAAAATGGAATCCTGGCTAAAAGTATTCCTAATTATGATTTTATGAAGTTATGTCTGAAATACACCAGCCAGGACAGCATTTGAGTTATTGGGTAATTGTCAGAAGCAGATGTTTAAGAATGGATTTTCTGTCCAGAACAACTGAGACACTGAAAGATAAAGATCCTGAATCGGTTCCCATTTGTCGTCTATCTATTCATTTTGACAGCTTTCAGGTTTCAAACCCCACCATTGAGTATCAGGCCATTGTATCCATGACTGTCATTAAACTTATCTCATCTGGGGATCTCTGCTGGACAGCCTCCCAGCTCACAGTCCCAGAACCTCATACAACCCACTTCTACCTTCTATCCACATTCCACAAATGGGACTGCAGGGTATATTCATTGTTTCTGCCAACTCCTGCCCTACTTATTTCTTCCTACCTTGATGAGATTTTTTTTCTCCCCTTGTCCAGTATCACCCTACTTACATCCACGATTCTTCTGATGCTATATGTCAGTTTAAAAACTTCCAGTTCGCAAGGACCAGCCGTCCCCTCTTTACCATGGACGTGCAATCTCTTTATACGTCCATCCCCCATTGGGATGGTCTCAGGTCTACTTGGAAAAAAAGTCTGAATCATCCCTATCCACTGCTACTCTCCTCTGGCTGGCTGAACTTGTCTTTACTTGAAACAATGTCTCCATTAACTACCCCCATTTTCTTCAGGTCAAAGCTGTGGCCAATGGGACCCGCATGGTCCCTAGTTATGCCTGTATCTTTGTGGGATGCGTATAACATTCCTTGTTCCAGTAGCCCCCACCCACAACTCTTTCTCCGGTACATTGATGACATCATCGGTGCTGCTTCCCTCTCTTGTCTGGAATTGGAAAAATGTATGAAATTAGCTTCCAACTTCCACCTCGCACTCACCTTCACTTGGTCCATCTCTGACTCCTCTGTCCCATTCCTTGGCATCTCTGTTTCCATTTCTGATGATAAACTGGCCCCCAATATCCACTACAAACCCACCAACTCCTACAGTTACCTGGACTATACATCTTCACATTCTGTTTCCTGTCAGGTCTCCATTCCATTCTCTCAGTGTCACCAACTCTGCCAAATCTGTTCTGATCCTGCCTGACTCGTTATTTTGGTGGGCTGCACGGTGGCATAGTGGTTAGCACGACTACCTCTCAGCGTCAGAGACCCGGGTTCAATTCCCGCCTCAGGCGACTGACTGTGTGAAGTTTGCACAGTCTGCATGGGTGTGCTCTGGTTTCCTCCCACAGTCCAAAAATGTGCAGGCTAGGTGAATTGGCCATGTTAAATTGCCCGTAGTGTTAGGGGCAGGGGTAAATGTAGGGGAATGGGAATGGGTCTGGGTGGGTTGCGCTTCGGTGGACTTGTTGGGCCTAAGGGCCTGTTTCCACACTGTAAGTAATCTAATCTAAATGATGCCACTTTCTGTACAGGGACCTCAGAAATGTACACCTTTTTCTCAGATATGCTAAACTAATCTAGTTCCATTTCCCAGCTGGACTTGGCGAGAGGAGTTCTTGACTTGGAGCTGGGGATGGGAAGTATTGGCAGTGACTGAGTTGGGGATATTGTCAAAACTGTTAAGTCTGCCTGATGTTAGTGAAGGCTGACCTTTTTATAGGTATTGGTTTTAGCAGCAATCTGGCCTCAGAACAAACGATTAAGCCATGCCCACCAATATAGAAACAAGACAAACCTTTAAGAAGATTTTGCAGCTGTCAACACATAATCTGATGTCACTGGTAGATTGAAGATCATAATCCCAAGATTCCATGGCATAATTTCATAACAATCACTCTACCATCCAGAAGGATAAGGGCAGCAAAAACATGAGAACACTATCAGCTGAAAGTTCTCCTCCAAGCCTCACAACATTTTGAACTGAAAAAGCAGTTCCTTCTGAATCAAGATCCTGCAACTCCCTTCCTAAGAGCAATCTGAGAGTATCCACGCAGCATTGACAGCTGTGGTTCAAGAAGGCAGTCCTCAACCACCCCTCCCACCCACCAATCATCTCAAGAGCAGTTAGGGTTGGGAAACCAATGCTGAAGGAACAGTCTACTATTGCCAATTTTTCTGACATCACAAAGATAAGTGGTAAAGCCAGTTATAATGAGAACACAAATGGCAGAATTTTATGTTGTTGGTGGGTTTGGGGTGCATCTCACCCACTGGCTGGGAAACCAATGGGAACCCTTCATCATTTTTCTCCAGAAGACCCAAAATTATTCCATGACCGTCAGGCACCCACCTGGATAGTGGAAAGTCATCCTATAGGTTCAACTCTAAGCCTGAGAGAACTATGATCCCTGAAAGCTGTTAGTCAATTGGAGGATAAATACACTTGTCGGCATGGCTACCAGAAATCCTGGCAACCAGTGGGATTTCACTCAAGTCTTTGTGAGGGGTCAGTGGTGATCCTGAAAGAAAGGTAAGTGTGGGGTGATAGTGTAATATGGAGAGGGTAACAGCAAGGATGAGAGAGAGAATCAGAAGCAAAAGCAGATGGTTGTCTTTCTTCTGACCCATCTTCCTGATGCCAGATCCCACGATAGGGAACAGAATTCTATAAGGTAGTTTGAATACTAGTGGGAGTGGGCTAAGATCCTTACTTAAGGACTTCAATGGACCTCCCAGCTGGAAGGCCATATTCCATCCTTTCCTCCCTTGCGTTTGATCATGAGGGAGTGAGGAAATAATGCGGTGTGCACCACACACCCACTGCCTGATCATAGCGCATATTTACCTCTGGGGCGGAAGGGGAGCGTCATGTTCTGCCCAAGCGTCTATATAGGAAAATGTCAAGAGAGAGGGCAAAAAACCTGTTAGATGCAAGTATAATGTGAAAAAATGTGAGGTTGGCCACATCAGTGGGAAGAATCAAAATCTTATTTAAATGTAGACAGATGGCAGAATGCTACAGTACAGAGAAATCCAGATGTTCTCATATGTTAGTCACAAAAATCTAATACACAGATAAAATAATTAATTAGGGAGCAAGTGAAATGTTAGGCAGTCTTGTTGCAACTGTGCAGGATATCAGGTTATTTCCTAAGCCGAAGGAGTGGTCTAATTTGGAAAGCTTAAGCAAATTGGGCCTTTACTCAATGGGCTTTAGAAAAATGACAGGCCAACTTATTGAAACATAGTTAACAATTGCACAACACCAGGTTATAGTCCAGCAGGTTTATTTGGAAGCACTATGCTTTTGGAGCACTGGTCTTTCTACCTGACAAAGGAGCAGTGCCCCAAAAGCTTGTGTTTCTTGGACTATAACCTGGTGTTGTGAGATTTTTAACTTTGACAACCCCAATCCAATAATGGCACCTCCATATTATCAAAACATGTAACATTCTAAGGGGGTTAGACAGGGTTGACCCTGAGCTGATGGGAGAGAGCTTTATCAAGGCAACAGGTCTCATCTGTCCACTGGAGAACTGTCTAGAACCACACTTGTCTGTTTTTGAGAAGATGCACTTTTGAACAGATCTCTCAAGTGTTAATGTTGATCTCTCATTCTCTGTGGGCGTAACATTGTGTTCTGCAATATGTATGGTATGATCTGCCTGCACAGCATGCAAAATAACTGTATCTCGGTACATGTGACAGCAATCAATCAATCAATCAATCAATCAAATCGATCAATCAAATGTCAAACAAGCACCTGAAGAGCAGCAGCAGGTCTTACTCAAGGACACCTAGGGGCAGAAGTTGACATACACAGAGGTGTAGGTTGCTGCTGACACCCAGCAGAGTGTAATATTGCTGCTGGATCCTAGACCACAGGTAGGTTATGGCAGGAAGGGGTTGAGGGATGTGAATGTTATATAGGCAATGTCAGCTCATGACATCAACTGAAATGCTGTTCAGGATGAAGGGTACTATAACCATCCTCGATAGGTGTAGGAAAATACAGGGTCTCCTTGGTCTAATGTAGGAGAGGGAAACAGCTGCCTGTTCTAACAAGAAGAGTTTCTTGTAGTGAGCAAGATATAGTTTATTTGATGTCAACAATTGGTTGCAAGGAACATGGATATGATAGACATTGTCACAGAGACTTTGAAGATGTTGAGACTCACTCCTTCAAGGTCCTAGGATGCCCACAAGTCCATATTAAGTCATCATAGTGGGTGGTGTACATGGCAATCAGTATTTATCTTTTCAACCCCTTTCAGGCTCATACACAATAGAATTGTGTGGGACCAGGATGGTGGTAGTGAGGCTGGTCAGCAACAAGGATATAGGGTTGGCTCTCAGAAGGGCATAACTTCCTGAAGATTGCTATAACCATCCTCATTCTTATATTAGTGCCTTTCAGTTAAAGAACCACCCAGGAACCTACAAGCATCCACACACAGTGTCTCTTCTTATTTTTCCTGCATAGTGATCACCCCACATATTCACTTCAGAAGCAGCAGGATGAGACCCATAAGCAATCATAAACTTGGGGTGGAGGTGCGCAGGTTGCAGACTTTCCAACTACCACCCTTTTTAACTGACTGAAATTCCCTCACCACCAAACTGACTGCAAAATTGCCATGAAATATTGCCTGATGTTTGCCATCATGGGACCAACCAAACTATAGGGCACAGTCTCAGGATAAAGGATCACCTATTTAAGACACAGATAAGGCGTGGTTTCTTCTCTCGTAAGGATGTGAAACTTTGAAATTCTCTGCCCAGAGAGATAGAGAAACTGAGTTATTGAAAATATTCAAATTTGAGATAGTTTAAAAATGTGCCTGCGTGCAAGTAAAAGTTATGTAGAACAGGCAGTAAAATGAATTTGAGAGCAAAATCCATTCTGCCTGACCTTACCAAATAGCTGAACATGCTCAGGATGCTTCTTGTTCCCCACTTCCTATGTTCTTCAGATGGACATTAAAATTATCAGTTATATTTCTGATTTCATATAATACATATGACTGTACTATTCCTTTATAGTCTTCATATATTCTGTGTTTTGATCCTAATTACTGCATCATGAGGCTCAATAGCAGATGAAGGATACATGAGGTTGAACTTTACCCAAAATTGACTAAGTGTTTATTTCAGAACATTAGATGAAGAGTTTCTCTCTGTGAATTGGCATGAGTTATCTCATTGAGTTCTCCACTGCTCACCTCATTATGTGTACACTATACCACAATGGTGCAGATGCTCTCTTGTACTTGCCACTGTGGAGAACTTTTAGAATACCACCACTAACTTACTTTTTAAAGGTGTACCAGATTGATGACTGCCAGCCATGAATAGCCCGTCACAGTACATGTAATGGAAAAGCAAAGCTCCTGAGGGCATACAAATGGCGCAGATAACATTCCATTTAAAATAGAATTACATAATTGTAAATATACTGCCTCTTTAATCATCACCTCTCAGCTGACTGTCATACTGATTGCAGCTACAAGAATGTAGATCCACAGGCCACCTCCCCTTAGCTCCAACAAACACTGTTTGAAGTAGTGCTACTCTTTTCTCTGGTGTTCAGCATACCATAAGACCCCCAACTCCCCCATACCACCCAAGAAATGCAGCATGACATAAAAGAGCATTTTGTCAAATACTTACAGTTCCATATCCTTTTGGAACATGAGAGTTCAAATTATCTTTGTGCATTGTCATCCACAGGTGAAAATTTACAATTGCCTGTGATTTCTTATGCTTTACAGCGATGATGATGAGCAATTTGTAATAATCAATTACAAAGTCAAGATTGTTTCTGTTGAGCGTTTGTATTAATTAGTGGTAGTCATTGCAATACACAAGCAGAATTCTAGGATTGCAGATTTCATAAACCTCTACTTAGTTAATATCTGATTATTTCAATTATACCTTAAAGGGTCTCGCAACACTTACAAGCAAACCCCAGACTTACTTCCCACATGCCCATTGTAGTGGCAGCCATTTTTCATTTCCATGGCTCATTTTCATTTCGGATGTGAGACATCAAAGTTCACATTTCACAAACTGGGTCGTAGGCTCAGCCTGCTAATTTAGGTAAAACCCCCCCAAAAAACTGTATGGCCCTTTCCTCATTGCATTCCTTGGTGATCCCACTAGTCTTGAGCTTCCCCAAATCCCTACTCAACTATTTTATTTATGCCTTCATCTCCTGACATCTCCCCTGATCCCTAAAACTATAGTTCTAGTTATCAAAGTGAATGAGGGAACACAGGATGTTGAGAAGACTTCCATTCTTTGTAACTTTAACTTCCATTCCACAGCGTAGGCTGCCGAGAAAGAGCAAACCATTAATATGTATTTGCAACAAAACTGAAATTGCTGGTGAAACTCAGCAGGTCTGGCAACATCTGTAGGGAGAAAGCAGAGTTAACTGGAAAAAGAGTCTGGTGAATCTACATCATTGTTTTATTAAGTTGCATTTGCAGTTGGTTTTATACAGGGTGCGCTGGCCTCAGCAGCATCAAAATCTTAGTTGTTGGTAAAAAGTGACTTTGCGCAGCTCAGTTCCATTGAAAAAGGTTTACGAGAAGCCCTGTCTGTGTTACGTTTGCTAATGTTACTGCACTGTGGGACGCTGAAGGTGCTGTTTTATCTGAAGACAGTCTTCGTGTTCTTACTCAGCATAACAATATGGCTCTCACAGATTCTCATCCTCAAGCATAACTGGTGTGTCCTCCAGTTGTTCAGGACACAGTTTTCACAGACCTGTCTGCACAGTGCATGTACAATCTGCTAGACATGACCTGCGTGGAAATCTAATGTGGAGGAAACATCTTATGGCCACCATTGGTCCCTGTGGAAGAACTGAATTGAATTGAATTGAATTTATTGTCATATTTACCCAGGCACATTTAGAGGCTTTGTCTTGTGAGCAATACAGACAGATCATAGAGTTAAGTAGCATAGCTAAGTAAATAATAGGTAAACAGTGGCAAAAACAAAAACACAGATACAGGTGAATGTTAAGAGTTTGTGAGTCCATTCAGTTTCTAACAACAGTAGGGTAGAAACTGTTTTGAAACTGGCTGGTGTGTATGTGTGTTCAGGCTTCTGTACCTTTACCCCAATGGTAGAGGTTGTAGAAAAACATTGCCAGGGTGGATGGATCTTTGAGAATGCTGGGGCCTTTCCTTGACAGCCGGCCTGGCAGATGGATTCTCTAGATGGGAGGTTGGCCTTTGTGATTGTCCGAGCTGAGTTCACCACTCTTTGTAACCATCTCCAATCTTGAATGGTACAGTTGCCATACCAGGTAGTGATACATCCAGACAGAATACTCTCGATGGCACACTTATAAAAGTTGACAAGAGTGTTCACTATCATGCCAAATTTCCTCAGCTGTCTGAGGAAGAAGAGACGTTGTTGGACCTTTGTAACCAGTGCATCCACATGAAGAGTCCAAGAAAGCTTGTTGTGGATGACCACTCCCAGGAGCTTGACACTCTCCATGTTCCACCTCTGTACTGTTAATGTGTAGGGGGGGGGCATGAGTAACATTCTGCCGAAAGACGGCGTGGTATTGCGGGTACTTTGGATATCATGGCATCACATGGCATTCATACACCACCTCTGGACAGAGAATGGTAGCTCTGCCCCTCTCTTTACTGCATGGCATTCCACAGAAGATGAGCGACTGTGATTCTCTTGCATTTTCACTGAATCATGAGCAAACCTAGGGCAAGAAACTCCACAGTAGGAGGTGGCTCCACATCTGCTGGAGCTTGATGCTGGTCCTGGACTTCCAGATGGATGTATTTCACATCTATTCATTAGCAGCGTTTAGTGCAGCGACGACAGACATATGTACTTTGAACTACTGGCGATGGTTCAAGCCAGCCAATATCAGAAACAAAGCAGTTCCTCATTGCCATGATCTCTCAACAATCACACTGCACATAAATAATGTTTGTACAGTGTCTTCCAAACACTGGGACATGGAGGCCCCCCCAGCAAGCAGGTCAGCTTGCAGCCTCAAATCCCCACAATTGTCTTCCCTAGTATCCCCAACACAACAGTTCAGCTTGAATATCATGAAGCAACCTTCCATTGACTTCAAAAGACAGCCTTGACTGACGGTTGTGCAGCTCTCACACTGCATTACTGCTACTTGCACTGGCTGCACTGGACTTGCAGGACTGACTGTGGCCCACTCCCCAGACTGCATTGAGACAGACCCATTCACTCTAACTGCCAAATGGCTATAGGCAAAAGCGAGGACTACAGATGCTGGAAACCAGAGCTTAGATTAGAGTGGTGCTGGAAAAGCACAGCAGGTCAGGCAGCATCCAAGGAGCAGGAAAATTGACGTTTCTGGCAAAAGCCCTTCATCAGGAAAGGAGGCAGGGAGCTTCCAGGGTGGAGCTGGGGAGAAGGTAGCAAAGAGTACAACAGGGAATGGGGGTGGGGATGGAGGTGATAGGTCAGAGAGGAGGTTGGAGTGGATAGGTGGGAAGGGAGATTGGCAGGTAGGACAGGTCATGAGGACAGTGCTGAGCTGGAAGGTTGGAACTAGAGTAAGGTGGTGGGAGGAGAAATGAGGAAATTAGTGAAGTCCACATTGATGCCCTGGGGTTGAAGTGTTCCGAGGCGGAAGATGAGGTGTTCAAATGACTATGTCTAAGGCCTTGGACTGAGATCAAATGATGATCTTGTCTTACTGTGTTGGGTCCTCCTAATTATAGACTTGAGTGAGGACTACTTGTCTGAGACTTTGCTACAAGGTCATTTGGTTGAAGTACATGAGTGCGTTTGCCATGTAAACTGCTGCTAGAAACTAGCTGTGACATTGATGCACCAAAGGGCTCTACAGCAACATGTTCATCCTATTGACTGATCACTGCTCACAACCATGTCAACCTGTCAGGCACTGTATCTATAGTGAAACAAAAGTCAAGACTGAACTACCGTGAGCCTGTAAGACCTTAATGAGGTGGCAAAGCACAAAAGGCAAGGCAGGTCAGAGGAGATGCTGACAGTAGGACCACAGTGAGTAAGTGCTAAGAGAGCATGTTAAGAGCTCTGGGATGTATCCTGGTCCATTCCATCAGATGAGTACTTGTCCCTGCATGCAAACTGTCCTGGCAGCATCATTACAAAGACAGGAGTGTAACCTGAGAGACTGGGGACTGCTGTTTCAGACAGAGGGCCAGATAAGTAAACGATGGGCTAGAACTGCCAAGTATCGGGTCTGATTTTCATGTCAGGAATTGTCACCATCTACAACATTTCCAGTGTGTAGGGGGATAGGAAACCACATATAAGTGAGGCAAGATTATCCACTAACGAGATACAAATACATGCAAATAGGCCCCTCATGACTCACTAGCGAGATTCCCATGTTGTCATTCAAACCTTGGGTGCAAAATTCTTCATTTCCTGACTTGAGTACCTTATCTTTCCAATCTAACCATTTTTCCTAACCAATTCACCATTGTCCATGTCAGTCAGGGGCTGGGAAGTTTCAGCTCAATAGCTTATTTACTACCTACATAATGTCTAAATAGAACATAAGATAAGTTAAGTGAAAGTGAATTCATAGGCATCATAAGTAACTTAGATTTGATAAATTGTTTGTAGCCAAAAGTCACAAAACCACAGGGTCCTAGACTGTTTGCAGTACAGAAGAAGGCCATTCAGCCTGTCATGTCCACAATAGCTCTCCAACAAACATTGTGACTTAATGTCATTCACCTGCCTTTTTCCATACCTTTGTACATTGTTTCTATTCAAATGACCGTCCTACGTCCTCCGGAATGCCTCAACAGACTTTTCATCCACTACGCTTCCAGGCAATGTATCCCACACCTGAAACACTCCAGTCACGAATTGATTTTTAATTGGTACTGTCACGGAAGCATAAATCTATAGACCTTGAGTGGTCCAAAACTGATGACAGGACTACATAATGAAGTGGAAAATACCTATTCCAAAAATATGATGTAACAGCAGTGCAATGGGATATTTTTACTGTTGTACAAGGGTGTGGTCTAAAGGACATCAAAAATTATGACAATGAATGCTTGAACAGTTTCTAAAACCAGTTGAATCCTGAGAAGGTTGTTGCCCTGAAATCACTGAGGAATATTGATTACTGTTAATAATGCATGCTACAGAGTTTGTGAGATATTTCAGCAAAAAGTAGCTTTAGTTGCACATGGCTATTAACAAGTGTATGTTATGCATTTGATATATAAGACATTCTGATTGAACAATTAATAATTGTAATATAGTTCCTGCAAGTTAATCAGCAAATAGATGTTGCCAGGAAATAACCTGTAAATTATCACTAACCTACATTAGAACAATCTTACTGTCCATCCTTTACAGAAAACATTATGATTCAATAATCATCATGTCACAAAAGCACACTTAACCCTTCAGAATCAGTAGTTATTCCAAAATTATCTTTTATTCTTCCACAATCTTGTTGGACCATTACAGCTCACTGGGCTGTTGGCTCTACAAACATGTTCTTGGCTTTCTGTCATTGTTTTGTCTCAGGTCTTGTTTATTTCCTTCAGTTCTTTCTCTATCACTTGTCGTCAATCCATCTGCTGTCTGTCTCGCTTCCCTTTCTCACCTGCTGCTATCTACTGCACTGCTTGTTTTAGTAATTGTTCTCCTCTGCACATGTCTGAACTGACTGTCATATATTTATACATCCCTATTAACTGTTTCAAATGTTGTTGCCCTATCTCCCTAAAACTTCTTAATTCTAAAGTGGATATTTCATTAAAATGTATTTATATAAAATGAAGTGTTTTGATCGATTGTTTTTAATTTATCTTTATTCTTTTATTGTGCCATTATCCTATCCACGTGATTGGATTTGTTTTATCAGGTTCCTTCTATTTTTATTGTTTCACTTTCCCTTTGTCTCTGTCGATCACACAACAACTCCATCCCAAATCATGTACTGTCAATCTTTTGCCAGGTCTCCACTGATGCCATCTGCAAAAATGTTGTCCACTTGATGTACCGTACCATGTATAACCTCACTTTTAACCAGGGACGTTTTCACCACAAAAGGAGGTCACTTGGCCAGTCATGTCTCTGATGGTTGTTTGCTTGCAGAATCCAAAACTAATCCCACTGCTCCATTTCCTCCCCATGGCTCTTTATCTTCTTCAGCTTCAAATATTTATCCAATTTTCTGTTAAAACATGCATGGTCTCTGTCTTCAACATCCCCTGTGGTAAATCATTCCACTTACTAACAATTCTCTACTTAAATATTCTCTACTAACCTATTTCCTGACACTTCGATTGACAATGTTAAATTTATAGATGCTTTCTAATCAACCTGCTCAGAGATGTTATCATACGTCCCTGGGGTACATAGGACACAAACCCAGGCCTCTTACTTCAGAGGTAGAGAGCCCTCAAATTTAAAATCATCGCTGCATAATTGTTGACTCAGGAATCAGAGCCCATCAAACCTTTGCGTATAATTTTTAAAAACCCAATTCAGTCTCTTTTAGCCATAACTCCTTCAGTGGAAATAATCCCTGTATTTCAAACTCTCCTCATAATTGGCAACTTGCAGTAGAGTCATAGAGATGTACAGCATGGAAACAGACCCTTTGGTCCAACCCGTCCATGCCAATCAGATATACCAACCCAATCTAGTTCCACCTGCCAGCACCCGGCCCATATCCCCCAAGCCCTTCCTATTCAGAAACCCATCCAAATGCCTCTTAAATGTTGCAATTGTACCAGACTCTACCACTTCCTCTGGCAGCTCATTCCATACACGTACCACCCTCTGCGTGAAAAAATTGCCCCTTAGGTCCCTTTTATATCTTTCCCTCTCACCCTAAACCTATGCCCTCTAGTTCTGGACTCCCCGACCCCAGGGTCTATTTACCCTATCCATGCCTCTCATAATTTTGTAAACCTCTATAAGGTCACCCCTCAGCCTCCGACGCTCCAGGGAAAACAGCTCCAACCTGTTCAGCTTCTCCCTGTAGCTCAAATCCTCCAACCCTGGCAACATCCTTGTAAATCTTTTCTGAACCCTTTCAAGTTTCACAACATCTTTCTGATAGGAAGGAGACCAGAATTGCACGCAAAATTCCAAAAGTGGCCTAACCAATGTCCTATACAGCCGCAACATGACCTCCCAACTCCTGTACTCAATACTCTGACCAATAAAGGAAAGCATACCAAACACTTTCTTCACTATCCTATCTACCTGCGACTCCACTTTCAAGGAGCTATGAACCTGCACTCCAAGGTCTCTTTGTTCAGTAACACTCCCTAGGACCTTAACATTAAGTGTGTAAGTCCTGCTAAGATTTGCTTTCCCAAAATGCAGCACCTCACATTTATGTGAATTAAACTCCATCTGCCACTTCTCAGCCCATTGGTCCATCTGGTCCAGATTTTGTTGTAATCTGAGGTAACCCTCTTCACTGTCCACTACACCTCCAATTTTGGTGTCATCTGCAAACTTACTAACTGTACCTCTTATGCTCGCATCCAAATCATTTATGTAAATGACAAAAAGTAGAGGGCCCAGCACCGATCCTTGTGGCACTCCACTGGTCACAGGCCTCCAGTCTGAAGAACAACTCTCCACCACCACCCTCTGTTTTCTACCTTTGAGCCAGTTCTGTATCCAAATGGCTAGTTCTCCCTGTATTCCATGAAATCTAACCTTGCTAATCAGTCTCCCAGGGGAACCTTGTCGAACGCCTTACTGAAGTCCATATAGATCACATCTACTGCTCTGCCCTCATCAATCTGCTTTGTTACTTCTTGAAAAAACTCAATCAAGTTTGTGAGACATGATTTCCCACGCACAAAGCCATGTTGACTATCCCGAATCAGTCTTTGCCTTTCCAAATACATGTACATCCTGTCCCTCAGGATTCCCTTCAACAACTTGCCCAACACCGAGGTCAGGCTCACTGGTCTATAGTTCCCTGGCTTGTCTTTACTACCCTTCTTAAACAGTGGCACCACGTTTGCCAACCTCCAGTCTTCCGGCACCTCACCTGTGACTATCGACGATACAAATATCTCAGCAAAAGGTCCAGCAATGACTTCTCTGGCTTCCCACAGAGTTCTCGGGTACACCTGATCAGGTCCTGGGGATTTATCCACCTTTAACCATTTCAAGACATCTAGCACTTCCTCCTCTGTAATCTGGACATTTTGCAAGATGTCACCATCTATTTCCCTACAGTCTATATATTCCATATCCTTTTCCACAGTAAATGCTGATGCAAAATATTCATTTAGTACCTCCCCCATTTTCGGAGGCTCCACACAAAGGTCTTATTCAATTAAATTGTTGTCCTTCCTAAAGACGTTGTTGGCACCAACTTTGTTATACTGTAGTCTTACACTACAAACAGAATGTCTGATAGAAATCAATGACATCCAACTTTTGTTACACTCAAGAGAAAGTGTATTATAAGTTACTAACAATTTTTGTTATGTTCATGATTTAGTCTCTTTATTCTTATGTAATGTACAACTAAATTTTCCCAAAAGTTCATGAAGTGTCAATTGATTGATTGATTGTCACATTTACAATGAGAAACTTTGTTTATGAACAGGATAGGCAGATCATAGTAAGCAAAGATGTACAGATCAAAACTACTTGTACAGGGGCATACAGGTTACTTTGCACATGGTGCAGGCTAGGTGAGATCAATGTCAGTAAGATCAGCATTATTTTAGGCTAGCGAGTCCATTCATCAGCCTAATAAAACTGGAAAGAAGCTGTTCTTGTACCTGCTGGTGTGTTTTCAGGCTTTTGTAACTTCTGACTGTAGGAGAGCATTACCGGGATGTGATGGTTCTTTAATGTTGACAGCCTTTCTGGGCAGTGAGCCATGTAAATGGAGTCCATGGATGGAAGGTTGGTTTCTATGATGATCTGGGTTGTGCATACAACCTTCTGTAGTTTCTTCCGGTCCTGGGCAGCACAGTTGCCATTCCAGACCATAATGTACCTGGACAGTATGTTTTCAATGGTGCATCTGTAAAAGTTGGTGAGGGTCCTTATGGACATGTCAAATTTCCTGAGCCATCTGAGGAAGAAGAAGCATTGTTGTGCCTTCTCAATCGTTGCATCTACATGGGAAGTCCTGGACGGGTTGTCGGTTATCATCACTCCAAGGAACTTGACGTTCTCCACCCTCTCAACCTCAGCTCCATTTATGCAGATGTGGGCTTGTTCTCCTTTCTTTCTGAAGTCAGTGATCAGTTCTTTAGTTTTGCTGACGTTGAGAGAGAGGTTGTTCTCATTGCATCACATCACCAAATTCTCTAGCTCCCTTTTGTATTTTGACTCATTATTGTTAGATATCCATCCTACTACAGCAAACTTGGAGATGGTATTCATTTAGAATTTGGCCAACACAGTCATGGGTGTATAAGGAGTAAGAGATTGAGGATACATCCTTGGGGGGCTCCAGTGTTGAGAGTTAGTGTGAGGAGGTACAGTTACCTATTTTCACTGATTGCAGTGTGTGGGTCAAAAAGTTGAGGATCCAGTTGCAGAGGACAGAGCTGAGACCAAGGTCACAGAGCTTTGAGATCAGTCTGGAGGGATAATGGTGTTGATGGTGGAGCAGTGGTCAATGAGCAGGCGTCTGACCTAGGTGTTCTTGTTGTCCAGATGCTCCAAGGATGAGTGCAGGGCTAGGGATATGGCATCAACTGTGGAGCTTGTTATTTTGGTATGCAATTGTAGGGGATGGAGGCCAGCTGGGAGACGAGAGTTGGTATGGGCCATGACCAGCGTCTCGAAGCACTTCATTATTATTGAGGTAAGGGCAGTAGAAATTAAGGCATGTTGCATGTGCTTTTTTAGGTATGGGGATAATAGTGGTCTTCCTGAAGCAGGTGGGGACTTCAGCTTGTGGGAGGGAGAGATTGAAGATGTTGGTGAATACCTTCACCAATTATGGGGAGTTTCGTGAAGGATTTCTCTCGGGGAGGTCTAGTAAATTATCTGATACAATTCCCTGCTGCTCAGTTCATTATGCAAGCATCATCATTTGCTGCCACATTTGTCCTATCATGTGCTCACCAGCAGCAAAAGTACTCACCGCTACTGGCACCTTCCAGGATTCCAGCTAGGGTGACTGACTGTGTGGAGTTTGCACATTCTCCCCTTGTCTGTGTGGGTTTCCTCTGTGTACTCCAATTTCCTCCTACAGTCCAAAGATGTGCAGGTTAGGTGGATTGGCCATGCTAAATTGCCCATTGTGTTCAGGGATGTATCAGTTAGTTGTGTTAGACATGGGAAATGAAGGGTTACAGGGATAGGGTAGTGGGATGGGTCTGTTTGGGATGCTCTTTGGAAGGTCAGTGTAGAGTTGTTGGGTCAAATGGTATGTTTCCACACTTTGGGATTCAATGATTCATGCAGCCAGTAATATATTTAAAATCCAAGTGTGGATCCTCTCAAATTCTACCAGTCAGGAGTAGGCATTCACGGTACCCATAGTGGGAGGGACCCAGGTTTGATTCTAGCCTTGGGTAACTGAGTGTGTGGAGTTTGTCCATTCTCTTTGTGTCTGCGTGGGTTTCCTTTGGGTGCACTGGTTTTCTCCCACAGTCCAAAGATGTGCAGGCTAAGTGGATTGCCCATGTTAAAATAAAAGCTCATAATGTCTAGGGATGTACAAGCTAGGTGGGCTAGCCATAGTAAAACCCCAAGCAGGGTTTTGGGGATATGATGGGATGGTCTTTGGAAGGTTAGTGCAGGCATAATGGGCTGAATGGCCTCTTGCTGCAGTTAGGAATTCTAAGATTCTAAATGTTTCACCTCTTTATATCTTCACCTACCCAGCTACTTGACCTTAGTGCAACATTATGTTAGAATCCTTTCGAAAGGAGTGTTGCTCTTCGAAACACCCCGAGCGGCATAACATCTCATCATTGTCCAATATGGGACCATCACCTGCTGGAAAGCCTTCAAACAGGTGATATAATCAACTTTTATTGAACATTAGGAAAAACAAAGAAAAAAATAAACAAAAGAGCTGTATTTCCTTCTGGGACTAAACAATGACCAATTGACCTTTGAACAACAATTGACCTTCAATTCATTCAACCTCATCTACTGTACTCGCCACTCACAACATGGTGTCCTCTACCTGGAGCAAAGCCTACTGCCCAGAATGCAGCACTGACCTTGTCAGAGGGCAACAAGTTGAAATAATGTAATCTGTCATAAAATGATATAGGTAACAGCCTTGATATACTCGGAGGTTAGGCATTGAGGGATCTCACACAGGTCCCCAATGGGTCCTCAGAGGCAGCCAGTTGCATAAAAGTTTAGTGCAGCTGTCACCTTGACAACCATTGGGATAAGATGGCCATGCATACATTCAGGATACAAGTCCTGACACAGCAGATGGGAGAGTTCAGTGACAGTGTCCTGGGATATCTTTACTCTATGGCAGCAATCTGCCTTGCTTACCTGGAGGAAATGGCTCAGAGTATGATAGACTCTGAGTTGCCTCAGGGAATCGTCGGCCGTGACTGTTCAGGTGTAGGCTATTTTACTGCTGCCACAGATTGTTACTAGTCCTGATCTTCTTGGCTCACTTATTCCTCCTCAATTTCCCAGTGCTTTTGATGCACTGTGGCCACAGCAATGATAACTCCTACTGTGGTTGGATCTTTTGGTCATAGTTTTAATGAACCTGAGTATGGAATATCAGAAACAGAACAGATCTGAGTAATGCGAGCAGTCAGCATTTGCATCACTCACAAATAACAGTTTAGTAAGCAGCTAGCTGGAGTCACCAGGTACCCACTCTCATGTCGTGAATTTGTCACCATCTAGTTTATCTCCACTGCCGGGAAAATAGCAAACTGCATTTAAATGAGGCATAGAAATAAGATGTTAATGCATGCAAATAGGCCTCTCACTGTTCACTGGTGAGATTCTCAACTTGACGTTAAAACCTTGAGTGGAAAATCAGGCATTTCTTCTCAAGGTCGACAATATCATATTTCAGGTTTCCTCTTGTTGTCTCAACTGACTCACCATTGTCCACATGGTTCAGGGGCTGGGAAATCTCCACCAATTGATCCTATCCTACAAATTCTGTACTCCATTAGTAAGATCATGAAATGAATGCTTGTTACTTTTGTTATGTAGATACAAAAACAATTTTACTTGGAATGAGTGTTTGTGCATACTATTTCTGAACAATGGAAACATTAATCAATTCATCATCTCTCTAGGATTCCCTGAAACCTATCATTCATCTATATCACCAGAAAAGTATATGTGTGCAGCTCATGTTTAATGTGCAAATTTACCAAAATACAGGAGCTAATCATCACGAATGATAGTCAAGTTATCGACGCAGTGTCTGTAGATCTATTCGATTAGAGAACTATTGATGGTTGATCAGTTATTTTGATTCATTAATGGGATCTGAATTAGTTGACCTATCACTGAATGCTGGATATCACTCAACTCCAGATAGCATGACAAAACAGTCTTCTGTCAAGTTGAGCGGGCCTTTTATTTAGCTAAAATTCAAGAAGACTCATGCACATGTTTAGAGGTTTCCAAAGCATTGCTGACTTTTGCTGAGTCTTATGTCATCAGGCAAAAATAATATGTATCTCTCTTGATTTATTCTGTAGCTGGACAAAAAAATGATCTGGAAATGTTTAACCAATTGGGCAGAAAAAGTTAAAACTCCATCCACTCCTGCTAGCTCTCAAGATTATGTTGGAGTTTCCACATTCTTATTTGTGGACCGAACCTCCTCTGAAGTAATATGCTATGTGATACAATCCCATTCATTGGAAAGTATAGTAAAATTGCCCATTAGTGTGGAAGATGATATGTCTTTTCGTCTTGATGTTATTGGAAAATTTACTTGTGTGGCTACCACATAGTAGCTGTATGAAACAGCAAACTTCAGCTATTGGTTAAGTTTTTGAAATATATTATCCTTCCATGATAATTTGAGCTAAAATGGGCTGCATATACTTTTGACTATTCACAGTAGGTAGAGCACTGTCAAAGCTCAACAAGCCCAATCTTGCTGGTTGTAACTTTGGCTATGATTCTGTGATTGGACAAAACTTGCTGAAAAATACTGAAAATACTTAAATTATAATTTAGATTCACCTGTGGTACGAGAAGCTATATATCCATATGCAGAGACCTGTCCTCAGCAAACATAAAAACATGTTAGGCATTGCACATTTTTGATTAAATAAAAACATGGGATGAATAGTTCCCTGGAGCGTTCATGTTTGCAACATCTCAACCAATCAGATTCAACTTGCTAACCAATCAGCATCTCTTTTTTTCATACAGTACAGGTTATCCCTTCCTTTGAAATTTGGGGTTTATTCATCAACATTGATGAGTGTATGATGAAAAGTTCCAACAGCATATCACCTTATGCAGCAATACTGAAGTTTTGTACTACCAAGTGACAATCAGCAACTTATAAACCTGTGTCCATTTACAGCACTACATAAGATAGTCTTACACTGAAACTCAATTGTGTTGAAATTTAATAATCCAAGATGATCGTTATTGCCTTTTAAAATAGGAACCGCCATGTATTTATTTAGGTTTAATAATGTGTTGCATTTCTATTCTTCACTTTCTAGATATTTTAAAATATCCTCTAAGAAATTTCCATTCTTTAAAGCTTAACGATTTATGAAAAGCTTGATTAAATCCTTTTGCACTTCTGGCATGCTGTGATTTATTTTTGTAATATGGCACCAGGGATTTCTTTTTTTGAAAAACATAAATGGGATGAATTTGCAAATCTCTTCCCAGAACGAGGACTGAAACATCAGCAAGATGATTCTATGACCCACATTCCCTTCTAGTGAGGCTCCAAGCCAAGAGTAAGAACTTACAAATCACCCCTAATGATCCAAATATTCGGTGGTAGCTCAAAATATAATATCTAATGAAATGTGACATTAATAATAGAATTCTGAACTTTGTCTAATTATTCCGGATAACAGTTTGAAGGTATCACCTACAAGGTGTATTAACGTTCCAACTGTAGTGTTGGTGCAAAGAGGTTAGGTTTCACACCAATGCTTCGATAACAGTGTAAGTGCAGCCTGAATCCAATTTTAGCACTGGTGTGAAATAGTTTCGGTTGCACACCAACACTGAACTTGTAGAGTGTGAATGAACCCAGAGACACCTCTTCTTATCCCACCTGTATCAAACCTTGCATAAAAATAATTCATCGAGTTAAAGTAAGTAAAGTAGATTTAAGACTTTGAAGACATGTTTTCTTATCCCACCTGCACCCAACCAACATTCAATAATTCCTCTAGTAAGGCAGAAAGTGAGGTGAAGTTGAAACTGTAATGGCATGTTTCTTTACAACACTTAGACATACTTGTATTGAAATAATTCCTTTGTCAAGAAAATACAATGTAAAGATTATTTGTTTTTCTGTTAAAGTTAAAAGCAAGTCTACATATACAATCAAGAATATTCAAAAAATGTGGGCAAGTAAATAGGTACAATTGACACCATGTTACATATGCAAAAAATGTGAAAAAGAACAGCGTATGGTGTGATTGAAATTTGCATCTATTGTAGCTGAAAGCCAGATGCCCTGTGAGGGTGCATGTAGCAGACCATTCTCGGAAGCTGGCACATATGTATATCCTCAACATGAGTTAGTCACCTGGTCCTACCAGATGATTTGATACTTGAGTTTTGAACATAAATCACACAGATCCAATCAATATATTAATTTGCCATTCATCAAGGAACAAGTATTTCATTGCAAGATGTGCCCAGTACAAGCGTATTTGAAGGACTAGGCACCTACTTTTGAGGTAGAGTAATTTAGAAGGATTTATACTTTTGTAAATTCACTAGGAATGGTGTGGAATGTTTTGGGAAGTTATGGTGAGTTCCTGGATTTGACAGGGAATGTGACATTCAACCAGTTAATGGCCTGTATACATAGAGGCAGCAAGAGGTATGTGGCAACAATTACGATGCCACTGGATCAGCAACACAAGTGGGAGCTGCAGCAAGGAGAAGATGCTCTGCACAATGTTGGGCCCCGACACCTCAATGCTCCTTGACAGTGACAATACTACCTGGACAATGTTCAAAGCATCTTCGTGAGTATTGTTATCAGCAATTTTTTGTATGCTATCCCTTTGAGATGCTAATCTGAGTTCACAGTTTCAGAAACTATCTGTGATCTCAATGATTGGTGAGCTGACACACAAGTCTTCTTGCTCTCAATTGGCTGCAGCCAATATGTACCCAGAAACATGCAGATTCAAATTCACTACCAGTCTTTAAATGTGCAATGTCATGATCTACATTTGCTACTGCAAGAATCAGATCTAGTGATGCTGGTCTCTTCATCAATATTCTGCTGGTGCTCTCACTAAGAACAACACAATGACAGAATTGTTATAGTGCAGACAAAAGACATTCTGGCGCTGATGTGACTGGGCAGATAGTCCTTAAACTGTCTAAAGACAAAGAATTATAAAGATACGTGTTTCGAAGAGGTTTACAGCAAGAGGTCCATATGTCTTGATCTGCAGTTTGTGTGTTATGCCGGGTAGCAGGATGAGAGTGAGCTGGGCATTGAAAGCAACATGGCGTACGAACATACCAACATCCTCAATTTAATCAACACTATCAGATACCACAGGTTTGGTTATAGTTGGCCTGATGATCTGAAGAAACACCTTCTCCATAGAGCTCTGGAGATACACATGTCCTTCACCTGTTTTGCTTCCTCGTATTATACCACCTTGTTCTTATAGGGGAAGAGCAGAATATTATTCATTGTATAGAGTGTACGTGAGTAACCTTACATCTAAGCTGAATAGTTGGATGTATGAGAAAATAATGGGAGCTGCATGTGCGCTGACATCATTGTAAGGTGTATGAGAGTGAGGAGTGCATAAATATTACTTCTGAGCACAGAATGTCATGATGTACTGCATGATGGGTGGGTTTCATTAAGCAACATGACCAATGATGGTATATTACATATAAGATGTCATAAACAATGCTTTCACTGATCTTAACCATGACCTCAGTTTATTACAGGTCCTTGTCCCAGACTGAGAATTGACTTAATTTGGCACTTCTTCCTTTGAGGGTGATCTATGAGGGCTTCCTGCCACCAATCATAGGGAATTATTATACCTCTTCTCATTTCCACCTCCAGCACTAAAGTTCCCAGCACTTCTTCAATGGTGCTGGGTGCTGTCTATCTTCCACAGTGTTTTGTTGCATGGGACCTAAATCAGCTACTGCCACTTCACTGAACCCTCCTCTATTAAGTACACTCCCTCTTTAAGAGGAGCACTGGAATAAAAGCAAAATCCTGTGATTGCTAGAAATCTTAAACCATTACAGAGAAAGCTGTATAAACTCTGCAGATATGGCAGCATCTGTGGAAAGAGAAACAGAGTTAACGTTTGGAGAGCAGTATGGCTGTTCTTCACAACAGATTCGAAATGTTAGCGCTATGTCTCTGCACATACGCTGCCAGACCTGCTGAATCTCTTAGCATTCTCTGTGTTTGGTTAAGAGAAGCAGCTTGGCTGCAGTATAGGTGATGACTGGATGTTGCTTCTCCCATATTAGCTCCTTGTAGAACGCTCATGTAATCAATAGCATTGGTCCCACTCAGACCAAAACACAACCAGCTACATGAGGAGGCTGCACAAAATTTACCTGCTGCCGATTTCCAAAATGATGGGTCTGCACAGGTGACAAATCATAATCCCCACACCCAAAAAATCCTCATAGACATGCTCTTGTCCTTTATATATTAGTTTTGCATTTAAGAAACCTAAGACTAGTTGGCCTTGTTCGATTTTTGTTTCCATACTTTGACCTTTACCATATTGCTGCATCATGTAACTTTGTCTACTCAAAAAATATAGCAATGATGTTTCTCAAAATTGAAAAGAAAGCTCTCAATTGAGATAGCCTTTTCTGAAAAACAGTTTCTGTACTCTACTTTAACATGTCATCTCATAGCTAATACAGTTCTTAGGTGAAATAATTTCACAGAATCACAGAAGTGCTACAGCACAGAAGGCAGTCATTTAGCCGAGCATGTCTGCACTGGTTTTTTAAATACCTCGTGCCAGCTTCCTGCACTCTCCCCCATACCCCTGCACATTATTTTTATCCAATAATTCCAAGACCTGTTGAAAGTTTTGAATGAACTTACCACCATGACACTTCCAGTCAGTGCATTCCATACCGTAGGCAATTGCTGAGTGAAGAGGTTTCCTCACTTCAACCTCATTTCTTTTACCACAAGAACAGAGTGCTGGAGAGAAACAGCAGGTTTGGTAGCATTTGTAGAGAAGAGCCCAACATCATCTGAAGTTCTGCAAAGATGCATTGGACTTGAAATATTAAATCTGTGTTTTTACTCTACACATGCTGCCAGACCTGCTGCGTTTCTCGAGTGAACTCTGTTTTGTTTCCAATTTCCAGCATCCACGGTTCTTGGTGTATATTTATTTCAGCACATCTTTTAATTTATGCCCTCTCATTTTATGACCGAGAACAGTTTCTTCCTATCCGCTCTATCCAACCCCCTTATTATTTTGAAAACTTTTTTCATATCTCCTCTTAGTCACCTCTTTCCAATGGTAACAGCCCAATCATCTTCAATCTATCCTCATAACTGAAGTCTGTCATCCCTGGAACCATTCTTGTAACCTGCTTCTGTACTTTCTCCAATGCATTCACATCCTTTGTACAATGTGGTGCCCAGAACTGTGCACAATACTCTAGCTGAGGTCTAAGTATTTTATACATGTTCAATATTACCTCCTTGCCTTTACGTTCTATGTCCCAAAGAAATAAAGCTGAGGACATTGGATACTTTACTCACTGCTCTCTTGATCTGTTGTGCCACTTTTGAAGCACCCAGGTTACCTGCTTCTGAAAACCCTTTAGAATTGAACACTTATTTTATGTTGTCTTTCAATGTTCTTCCTATCAAAATGCATCACCTCACACTTCTCTGCATTGAAACCTATCTGCCCACTCCATCAACTTGTCCATGTTCTTCTAGAGTTCTGCACTATCATTCTCACACTTCACAATTCTTCCCAAGTTGTGTGCCATCTACAAACTCTGAAACTGTTCCCTGCACATCAAGATCTAGATCACTAATCTATATCAGGAGAAGCTACAGCTCTCCAGGGAGCTCAAACTTTCCTTCAACCCTGAATATATCCATTGTTTCCTATCACTCAACTAATTTTGTGTCCATGTTGCTACTTACTCTTTTATTCCATGACATCTAACTCTCCTCACACGTCTGTTGTGTGGCACTGTATCAAGTGCCTTCTGAAAGACCGTGTACATCACATCAACAGCAGTACTCTCAAAGAGTTGCAAAAATCTCAACAAATTAGTTAAACTTGATTTCCCATGTAGAAATCCATGCCAATTCTTCCTAATCAATCCATATTTTTCCATGCAAAATTCTATCCTGAATAACAGTTTCTGGAAGCTTCCCTACTACCTGAAATTAAACTGCCATATTGCACATTTAGAACCACTGCAGGAACTTTAGACACCTTATGCAAGTAAATGCTTGTAAACTGACCCTCTCACAAACTCTGTGCACATGGATAAATTTAATTATTCAATAGAGAGCAAAGCATTGAGTTTATAGCTCACTGGTGACAATGTTTTTTTGTTTGGGCATCCTAAAATATTGCTTCACCCACATTGTTATCCAGAAATTTGAGGAGAATTTCTCAACTGACACAACTGATCCTCCATCTTTAGCAGGCAGAGTATTCCCATTATAATGAGATCAGAAGAAGCATTTCCACACTCATTTTTTATTTGCTATGACCAGAATTAAAAATGAAGTGAATAACACAAAGGAAGGTCAAGCCCTGGAGGTGGCCATCTATCATGGCCATTCGTGCCAGTGAACAGCAACCCATGTGCCAACTGTTTAGCTGGAGAGATGTCAAGCTAGGTTGACTTAGGAAGAGATAAAAATTATAGGGAAATGTGCAAACTTGCTAAAATTTAAATAGAGAAAGAAAATTCAAAAAAATTATAAATGATGAGCAAACAGGATAAACAATGCTGGTAGCATAGCAATACTGTTAGCAGGAGGTTTGCCTGCTCAGCTCTTAGCTCTGATGTTTGCCTTTGAGTTAAAGACAAAGAACTTTTTCAAGTAAAACATTTAGTGACCTTACAATTATGAAAAATTGTTTAAATATAAAACATATTGCACACATCATTTTTAAATCATCAAACCATGTCCCTCAAACCAAAATCATAACATTTAAGTTGGAATCTCTCATTGCATTCAATAATTTAGAATCTCAAATTTAATTAGTATTGCTTGGCTAATCTAATACTGCAACAAATTACATATTTTTAAAAATATATTGGTCAATGTTTTGATTCAAATTCCACTGATCTGATTGTTTTAATGACAGTCTAATGTTAAGGACAGAGGGAAATATTTAATAGCAAAGCATTAATGAAATGTGTGGTTTTTCTAGATTCAATTTAGACTTTAGTACTCAATGTCATAATGTATTTTGGAAAAAGTGATACAGACAAGGGCACCATTTTTATTCTCTTAAATAAATAATCTGAAAATGGTGTTTTTTCATTAAAATTGAATCAAAGCCCATTTATTGTAATGTCTCCTTCTGGGAGGATGATATCAATTCAATTTGGCCACACACAAGTCATCAGTTAAAGAGGTAAAGACGTACTGGATTTTTGCTCTGCAAGAAAACATTTTTCTCCACAGGAACAGTGCTGTGCTAGGCATTTGTACTATTTAAAAGACACTAACAGCATGTATATGGGAGTTTTATTAGAAATTGTGCAAATGAAAATGATTTTTATTCAACTCTGTAGCATAAAGTGTAAACTCACTGTGCCTTTGATTTTCTACTTTACAAGTTTTCAAGATTTTCTTCGCTAGGAGTGCGCAACCAAATCTTTTGGGAGTACAAACTAAACTATGTTATTTCTGTTTATCAGTAAAACTCCCCACCAGTATATAAAGAAACTTGAATTTTTATTTTTCAGGTAGTTAACTATAAGTGTTATCTGCATTATAATACTTTGTCTAATCCATTACAATTTGCAATGTGCAATTTATTTGTCTCAAATAGCATTCTCACAGGAATCTGTATTCAAAAAATGGATATTCTAATAAACACATCGAGAAAAGGAAAGAAGAGGAGGATCACAGTGTACCTGACACATATTCACACCAAAACATTTAGATTTAAGGACAATTCTAACAAAAACAAAGCACCCAAAAGAGCATTATGTATTTGTACAAAGTATTATTTTATGTAGCAAAAGTAAAGAAAATCGGGGTGTTTTACCTCTTGTCTGGATTCCTGTACACAGCTATTATGGATCATTTCTGGTTCCAGTCTGACTCCAAAACCATTTAAAGGGGTTACTCCTTAACTGATCACGTCTGTCAAAAAATAAATTCTGATGGAAAACAAGGTTATTTTATTGCTCAGACAGGCTGACTACATATTATCTCTTAGATCCATGACATTAGTATAAAATAATTTATCTCCTTGTTAATTAAAATTTTCTGTAATTTTTCATTTTCTAAAAATCTGGAATGGAAATATTCTGATATAACAACCAAACATTTGTTATTCTTTATAAAGAGATTTTACCTGCAGCTCCTCGGAAAACATACGGCATATGAAACTGCATTTCATGACTGAAACTATACTTAAGGTGTACTTGCAGAAATTTGATGTTCTTTATGATGAAAGTGCTGGTGTTTGACCCTACACGTTGTGTAAAGATAGATTTCATTCTGAAAATGCTTCTTTTTAGTGAAGCATAAATGGAATAGCGCCAACACTACCTCTGTCCCTCTGATGGTGTCAATAACGGAGAATGAAGACAACTCTAATGTCTCACCCACAACAGTGACATTTGAGAGAGTGTTATAGTAACAGTAACAAAACGTCAGATTAAAAATCTCACATAATTCTGACCATTTCAACAATCAAGTGAAACATCTAAACATTGCCAGCATTCACAAACTTTGATGAGTCACAGTAGCAATATCAAATCAGTACCTGATTTACATCATTATCTTGGGAACAAATGGATGATTATCTCAATTTAGCAATAACTGCCAGACTTTTCCCAACTTGGAGTAGTGTTATACATATTATAAATGTAGAATGTCATCGAGGACATTTTACTAAAATTGCAATTTCATGTCATTTCTTTGTGTTTTGAGATAAATCTACTTAAACAAGCACTCTTCCATTAATGCAAAGTGGTATTAGATGCATATATATTTAACACAGAAAGACAAGGCAATGCAAGATACCTCCAAGAAGATATCTCAGTTCATTTGGATCTGGAAGCACAGGGAACATTACAGTTATCTACATTTGAAGGTGGATTTAAGAAACACTGAAGAAGTCCAAATGTTTTGTACATTTGTAGCTTTAATGTCAAGTAGTATTTATCATTTTTAAAAAAGGTCGTCCTATCTGCTTTCCTTCTGCTTCATACGTAAGGGTCCAGGAAGTAGAGTTTCTATACATGTACTTTGTATTACACAGTCAGAAATATAGAAAAGTTGAAGTTTTAGTACAGTTCTTGAAAAACAAGCAGTACTACAACCACTATTGTAATGAAATGGGTCATCATATTCAGTAGAGCCTTGTTTGTTCGATATGATGGAATCAAGTTCCATTCACTTCTACTGTCAGTATATATACATTATCACTGAATGAAGATGGTTGATCCTGTTATTTATCTCCAAGTTCTGAAACATAGGTCTTGGCTCCCCTCTCTGTAACTGGATCCTCAACTTCCTGACCCATAGACCACAATCAGTAAGAATGGGTAACAACATCTCCTCAACAATAATCCTCAACACAGGAGCTCCTCAAGGCTGTGTACTCAGCCCCTTTCTACTTATACACTCATGATTGTGTGGCCAAATACTGCACCAACTCCATTTACATGTTTGCTGATGTCATCACCGTTATAAATCCGATCTCAAACAATGATGAGACAAATTAGGGAAAGAGATTGAGTGCTTAGCGACATGGAGTAAAAACAACAATCTCTCCATCAACATCGACAAATGAAGGAGTTGGTTATTGGCTTCAGGAAATGGAGTGGAGGGTTCGCCCCTGTATGTATCAATGGTGCTGAAGTGGAGAAGGTCCAATGTGTCAAATTCCTGGGAGTGATAATCATTAACAATCTACCCTGGGGCACCCACAATGATGTGACAGTCAAGAAACCACAACAATACCCCTACTTTCTCAGAAGGCTAAGGAAATTTGACATGTTGAGGAAGACTCTTACCATTTTTTATTGATGCAACAAAGAAAGCATCCTATTGTGATATGGCAACTGTTCTTCCCAAGACTGATTGTTTGCCCTACTTTTTCTTTTTGAAGGAATATACCTTGCCTGTGCAGCCTGCACACCCCTGAACACTATGTATAATTTTACTATGACCAATCCACCGAACCTGCACAGCTTTGGACTGTGAGAGGAAACTGGAGCACCTGGAGGAAACCCACACAGACATGGAGAGAATGTGTAAACTTCACACAAACAGTCGTCTGAGGGTGGAATCACCTCTCTTCAGAACCTTCGGCATTCAGCTTGGTTCTCAGCAGTATTTTATGAATATACATATGAAATAGGAGATGTAGACTGTACAGACTTCAATCTTGCTCTTTACACCTGTCTTCAACACACATTTTCTACTTCAATCTCTTTAATCATGCAGGCTAATCCTGTCTCATCCAGAAGCTCACTTAGCATCTCTCCTGCCTCCATTTTTCTTCTATGTTGTTTATATGCATCATGAACAATAAAGGACACAGTAACTGTGGTACACTACTAGCCATCGGCCTCCAGTCAAACAAACAGCCTTCTACAATCACCTTCTGTCTCGTGGCACTAAGCCAGTTTTGGATCCAACTTGCTAAGTTACTCTGAATCCTATGTGTTTTTTATCTTCTTTATTAATCTCCCATGTGGGATCTTGTCAAAGGCCTTATTGAAAACCATATAAACTATATCAACTGAACTGCCCTCATCCACAAATCTGATAACTTCCCATCAAATTTGTTGGGCATGACCACCCTCTGATAAATGCTGATTATCCCAGACAAAACTTTGCCTCACCGAGTGTTAATTGATTCTCTTCTCAAAATTTTCTCCAAAAATTTCTCTACCTGCGATGTGATACCCACTGATCTGTAATTCCCTGGTTTATTTCTACCACCCTTCTTGAAAGTAGAAACACATCAGCTGTCCACTAGCCCTGTGGCATCTCTACTGTGGCAGAGGCATGTTAAAAATTTCCGTCAGATTTGGGTCTAATTTCCTCCCTCATTTTCCACAGGAGACTAGGGATTTGACTACCTTTAAGCCTGCTAAAACCTTCAATATCTCCTTACTCCCGATGTCAATCTGTTCAAGAACCTCTCAGTATGAGAGCGCACTGCTAAATTCAGCCTGTACTATGGACGGCACTGACTTGTCCTCTTTAAGCAGACCTAGTAGGGCTTTGTGGTCCATTATTATTACAAATTTAAACCCATAAAGGTATTCATATACTTCCTGACTCCAAATATAACTGTCAAACCTTCTTTCTCTATCTTCGTGTATTTCTGCTCCGCATTAGCCAAAATCCTGTACGCATACACTTTTGGGTGTTCCTATCTATCGGGTCACCTATGAACTAATGCTACCTTAATGATGTATAGGAGAAATCACATGTCAATATCAGATCTCACTAGAGATCATAGTGTGCCAAAACCTTAAAGGATGATAGCTGTTTCTTCACTTCCCTGAAAGCTAGGGCTTGGCTACATGACCATTTTCAAGGCTGATTCTATTTTAAGAGTTGATGCAAAGGTGCTAGAATACAGGCCAGATTATGTACGAACTTTCCGTAGTATTTCACCAGCCCAAAGAAAGACCTAAGTTCCGGTGCCGATGTGGGAGCTGGGGCACCTTTGATCGCCTTCACTCTATCTTCCAAGAGGTGTAACCTGGTCTTGTCAACTCTGTAGCCCAACTAAGTCATTTGGGGTATCTGCAACATAATCTTTGCCTTGTAAGGCATATGCCTGACTGGGAGAAACATTGAAAGATGATGTCCAAGTTCTCTAAATGCTCCTTATTAGTCTTCCCTGTTATTAGCATGTCATCTAGACAAATGGCGGCCTGGTGCAAAACCTTGTAAAATGTTCTCCATCATCTGCTGATATTTACACAGGCTGACGTTATCCCAAATGACAGTCTTGTATATTGATACATAACCCTATGGGTATTAATTGTCACATACCTTTGGGAATTCTCATCTAACTACAATTACAGGCACACATGGCTAATATCCAGCTTTGCGAAGAACAGCCCCCTTGTCAGCATTGTGAATAAGTTCTCAATGTGAGGGACTGGGTACTTAGCCAGCTGCAAGGAGCAGTTTACCTTTTGTTTAAAATTCCCACAAAGGTGAAAAGACCCGTCAGGCTTCACAATCGGTAAAACCAGTGCTGCCCATTCCACAAGCTGGACTGATTTGATGATTCCTTCACTTTCCAGCTTCCTGATTTCTGCCTCTGCTCTTGCACAAAAGGCAAATGGCACTGGGCAGGCCTTGCAGAATCATGGAATTGCTTCCTGGTCAATAGGCAAGGCGGGTTCGGCTCCTTTGATAGTCCCCAGACCGTCCTGAAAAATTCTGGATATTTAATTAGGATTTCACATTTTATAACTGAAAATGTTGAGCCAATCTAGGTGAATCTTTCTCAACCAATTTCACTCCATCAAGCTTGGGCCCAAGCCTTTCCTACAATCTGTGGTAACTGAACCAGCTGTTTCACATAAGAGACCGAACCAATGTTGTACCCTTCTTCTGTAAAAGTTTCCTGGTATAGATTCTCAGTCTAGCTGAGGTCTTGTGCATACTTGAGGGTTAGAGCCCAGATTGAATTTTGTTAAAGACTGGTTCTGCAATCACTGAAACAGCCATGCTGGTATCAACCATCATTAGAACCAGATGACCATTTAACAAGATTTTTATTTTGAATGGTTCTCATTTGGATGTTGCTAAGCAATTTAACTGTCCCAAACCAGATGTAGGTAGACTTTCTAGAGTCTGCACTCTCCTGGATTCTGGCCAATGAGTTATCTTACTCAATTTAGATCTAATGGTTTTTTTTTGCTGTTCTTGAGTCCATATTCCAGCAACAACTACAATAGCCTGGATCCTGAAGAAAATTTTAACCATCTGGATGAGGCTTAGCTTTGTTTTGGGGTTTTGCTGTGGGCTGACCTATAGTCCCTCTGTTCAGGATATCTCCTGAGAAAGGCTATGCAATTGGTTCCACTCAAATGGTGTTTCATGAGCTCAGTTGGCCTGGCAATGGTATCCACTTCCATTGGAATACCCTGGAACTCATATGCTCCACTTGCTGCATTTTCCATTGATAAAGCGAATTGTAGTGCCTGTTTGAAGTCCACTTAGGCTTCAACTAGTAGGTGTTTTTGCATGGTTACGTCATTAATCCCACATAGCAAATGGTCTCTAAGCATCTTATTAAAAGTTAAACCAAAGTCACCTGTCTTTGCCAGTCATTTCCCTGACACAAAAATCCCAATATGGCTTCCCTTGGTTCAAAAAATACTGAGTAAACCTGATAGCATCTTAGAATTAGAGAAGGCTTGTGGCCGTATTATTCCTAAACTAAATTTGTCAATTCTTGAAAGGTTTTTGTATCTAGTGCCACAGGGAAAGTTAGGCTCCTAATAACCAAAAAATCCATGGGTCTACAGGCTGTTAGGAAACTTGCTTTTGAAATTGCTTTTCATCTGCCCAAAGTCATTTGCCCAGAAAAAATAACATTCTTTCCACGCACTGAGCCCAATCTTCAACGACAGGATCAAATGATTCAAGTTTCCCAAGTAACAGTACGGTGCCAGAAATGCTTACCCCAACTCAAAGATAGCTGTTGTGAGTGAATTTCTTCAGGAGTGTGCTTTTCTCTTGTCACCACTGAAATAACTCCACAGAGGCCAGTATCCCATCACCAAGTCATTCTTTATTTACATGCAGAGAGTCTTTAACACTGATTCAGCTCCCTCAGAGCCAGCTCTTAGATTGAACAGAACCTCTGAGACTTTTGTTTATATCTGTCAGCTAGGGCTCCCCAATTGAACCAGATTAACAGCCCTACTCAGGGAACCCATTTTCTATGACGTCCACCTGGCTTACCCCATTCCAATCACTACAATTGATAGTTGAACTCTTCAATGCCTTTTACCCACCACTGTCCTCATATTTCTTTATGCTATTGGTAACTGAAAATTTATCAAACTCTAGAGTCATAGAGTCATAAAGATATGCAGTGTGGAAACAGACCCTTTGGTTGAACTTATCCATGTTGATCAGATATCCTAAATTAATCTAGTCCCATTTTCCAGCATTTGGCCCATATCTCTCTCAAACCTTCCTATTCCCATACCCATCCAGATGCCTTTTAAATGTTGTAATTGTACCAGCCTCCATCACTTCCTCTGGCAGCTCATTCCATACACGCACCACCTTCTGCTTGAAAGAATTGCCCCTTAGGTCCATTTTAAATTTTTCCCTTACTTTAAATATGCTCAAAAACTGAGCTCCCACAGCCCTGTGGGGTAGAGAATTCCAAAGATTCACTATCTTCTGAGTAAAACAATTTTTTCTCATCCCAGTAGGAAATGGCATTCCCTTACTTTTTAAATTGTGCCCTTTCTTTCCTGGCATCAACAACTAGAGAATGACGAGAATGAGGGTAGGTCCTATCAAGGACAGTAGTCGGAGACTGTGTATTGAGTTGGAAGATTTAGGAGAAGTCTTGAATGAGTACTTTTCTTCAGTATTTACAAACGAGAGGGACCGTATTGTTGAAGAGGAGAGTGTGAAATGGACTGGTAAGTTAGAAAAGATACTTGTTAGGAAGGAAGATGTGTTGAACATTTTGAACAACTTGAGGATAGACAAGTCCCCCGGGCCTGACGGGATATATCCTAGGATTATGTGGGAAGCAAGAGAGGAAATTGCAGAACCGTTGGCAATGATCTTTTCCTCTTCACTGTCAACGGGAGTGGTACCAGAGGACTGGAGAGTGGCAAATGTTGTGCCCCTGTTCAAAAAAGGGAATAGGGATAACCCCAGGAATTACAGGCCAGTTAGTCTTACTTCGGTGGTAGGCAAAGTAATGGAAAGGGTACTGAGGGATAGGATTTATGAGTATCTGGAAAGACCCTGCTTGATTAGGGACAGCCAGCACAGATTTATGAAGGGTAGGTCTTGCCTTACAAGTCTTATTGAATTCTTTGAGGAGGTGACCAAGCATGTGGATGAGGGTAGAGCAGTGGATGTAGTGTACATGGATTTTAGTAAGGCATTTGATAAGGTTCTCCATGGTAGGCTTATGCGGAAAGTCAGGAAGCATGGGATAGAGGGAAATTTGGCCAGTTGGATAGAAAACTGGCTAACCGGTCGAAGTCAGAGAGTGGTGGTAGATGGTAAATATTCAGCCTGGAGCCCAGTTACAAGTGGAGTTCCGCAGGGATCAGTTCTGGGTCCTCTGCTGTTTGTAATTTTTATTAATGACTTGGAAGAGGGAGTCGAAGGGTGGGTCAGTAAATTTTCAGATGATATGAAGATTGGTGGAGTTGTGGATAGTGAGGAGGGCTGTTGTTGGCTGCAAAGGGACTTAGACATGATGCAGAGCTGGGCTGAGGAGTGGCAGATGGAGTTCAACCCTGTCAAGTGTGAGGTTGTCCATTTTGGAAGGACAAATAAGAATGCGGAATACAGGGTTAACGGTAGGGTTCTTAGTAAGGTGGAGGAGCAGAGGGATCTTGGGGTCTATGTTCATAGATCTTTGAATGTTGCCACTCAGGTGGATAGAGCATTTAAGAGGCCTATGGTGTATTAGCGTTCATTAGCAGAGGGATTGAATTCAAGAGTCGTGAAGTGATGTTGCAACTGTACAGGACCATGGTTAGGCCACATTTGGAGTACTGTGTGCAGTTCTGGTCGCCTCACTTTAGGAAAGATGTGGAAGCTTTGGAGAGGGTGCAGAGAAGATTTACCAGGATGTTGCCTGGAATAGAGAATAGGTCGTACAAGGATAGGTTGAGAGTGCTAGGCCTTTTCTCATTGGAACGGCAAAGGATGAGGGGTGACTTGATAGAGGTTTATAAGATGATCAGAGGAATAGATAGAGTAGACAGTCAGAAACTTTTTTTCCCCGGGTACAACAGAGTGTTACAAGGGGACATAAATTTAAGGTGAAGGGTGGAAGGTATAGGGGGGATGTCAGGGGTAGGTTCTTTACCCAGAGAGTGGTGGGGGCATGGAATGCACTGCCTGTGGGAGTGGCAGAGTCAGAATCATTGGCGACCTTTAAGCGGCAATTGGATAGGTACATGGATGGGTGTTTAAGCTAGGACAAATGTTCGGCACAACATCGTGGGCCGAAGGGCCTGTTCTGTGCTGTATTGTTCTATGTTCTGTGTTCTATGTTCTATGTTCTAGAGGAAACACCTTACCTGTCTATCCCTTTGAGTATTTTGTAGTTTCAATTAGATCATTATTCATGCTTTGAAACTCGTGTATACAGGCCCAACTTGTCTTCACACAACAGTTCTGTCATCCTAAGAACAAGTCTAGTGAACCCTTGTTCCACTCCCTCTATGGCAAAGATACTTTTCCTGAGATAAGGAGACCAAAACTGCACACAGTACTCCAGGTGCAGCCTGATCAAGCCTCCATACAACTGAAGTAAGATTGCACTACTTCTGTGTTCAAATCCTCCTGTGATAAAGGCTAACATTCCTTTATCATAGTTTACTGTTTCTACACGTTAGCCTTCAGTGACGTATTGCTGCATCCTTTTGCACATCAACATTTTCATTTAAGAAATACTCTGCACATTTGTTCTTCTTAATAAAGTTGATAAACGCACTTTTTTCCACTTTATATTCAATTCGCCATGCTCTTGTTCATCCATTAAGCTTGTCTAAATCCTCCTGAAAAATTGAATTTTAATTATTTGTGTACATTTATCTCTCTCTGCTCCTGCACTTCCTTTGGAATTGTCCCTTTCAGTTTATCCTGCCTCTCAATTCTTTGCAACAAATGTATTACTTCCCATTTTGCTACATTAAATGTCATGTGTGTCAATTGCATGTCTATGGCCTCTTGCAGTCTACCTTTATCCACATCAAAAATTTAGCTATGTAACTTTAAAAATAAATTTTACGTTTACATAAATGTCAGTTCCATTTATAGTTAATATTACTTTGGTGAAGTTTTCTACTAATTGTTCACTTCCACTGTCGGATTATTCTTTGGGTTTGGAGAGAAATAATAGATTAAATTACTTTTCATAATTATGAAATATGGGCAAATGAGGAAGCAGGAAATGGTTGCTTGGTAAAAACGGTTTGACCTCAAAACACAAAATACAGCAGATTCTGGGTGTCTGAAGTAGAAATAAAAGTGCTTAAAATAATCAACAGGTTCCATGGTGAGGAAAACTGAATTCAGAGCAGAACTTCCCCAAAATAAAAATGGGTTTTGATGACAAACAGAAATGCGTGCCAGCAATATGCAGCCGGCTGGTAGGACCTAATTCTTGATTCTGAATATGTTAGATCATGAGTAAAATGGAAAAGCAGGCACTGGTGATAAGGTAGGGGCTTTGCAGGGTTTATGCCCGAAACGTCGATTCTCCTGTTCCCTGGATGCTGCCTGACCTGCTGGGCTTTTCCAGCAACACATTTCCAGCTTTGCAGCATCCACTAGTTAAGCCGATTAAAATTTCAAAATATGTCATTAATGATGTGTAAACTCCTCAGTGGTAAAATCTGGGGCGAGAAACATTGGCTTTGAACAACAAAAAAACTGCTCCCACCATGTAGCAAGCCTACCAATGGCAGGTTAACAGCATTCAGTAGACAGCCTCTCCATTTAGCAGGCTTCAGGCATTCAGTCTGGTAAATGGCACTTTATGGGCACTTGAAAATTTCAGTTTGTTTCCTACCTCCCTGCAGCAAGAAGCCCTCCTGAAGCCGGTACTCTATCAGTGAAATCCCTTGATGGCTGGACACTGTTAGCTATAGTCGATACAGCACACCTCCCCAACACTCTCCATGTTACCACCTGCCTTCCTTGCCATCATCCTGTGCTGTGTGGACTAACAAAATGCACTCTAACATTTCAGGTCATGCCAGTTCTGATGAAAGGTCTCAATTTAAAATGTTACCTTTATTTCTTTCTTTACAAATGCTGCCAGACATGCTGAGACTTTCCTGCAATTTTGTTTCTTTTTTATCTATCTTTATAAAAATCAATTATGTCGTAATTCCAAAATTTGATGTGATTAGAAGAACGCAGATTGGCAAAAAGGAAAATTACCACATTATTGACAGATTGCAGTAAATTGACATAAGCAATTACTAACTTAATTTTTAAGTGAATGCATGGTTCTTAACGTGTTCTGTAAAAGTGCAAAAAACTTTAGTGATCGCCAAATTAATTATAGGAATAACAAAGCTGACTTGCATGGCTTGATATCTAGAAGTTTGTCACAAGCTTGAATTATGATTGAACAATGCTAAGAAAAGGCTATTCTCCAAAAGACCAAGGAAAGCACTATTATTCAAAAAACTCTAATTAAAGTATCCCAATTTAGATTTATTTCTAACCATGACTAACTATTAACAAACTGCTCAATTTGTGCATAATAATGAACATTTTTCAGTAAAATAGCTCTTTCCTTTAATTTCACCTTCCCACAAAAAATAGTTTTGAGAAGCTTAATTTTTGCTACAATTTGTCTGCAATATCTTAGACAGTCAATAACCCTTTCAGAGCTTGTGAACTTTGCATTTTGATAAGATTAGCTCTGTCAGTGTATATATACAGAGAAAATCTAACATTTTAAAAATAAAGTAACAGAAAGATTTCTCTTAATTATTTTTTGTTTTAAAATGCTGCAAATTGCTTATGGTTAACTGTTGAATTTGTGAAGGCATGCTGAAACAATTCATTGAAGGGTTAATATGGAATATATCTATGTTATTCTAATGATAAAACAGGATTGGTCCTGATGATTTTTTTGTTTAAAACTGCATCACTTCAAATTCTTCACATTGGATTCGAGGTGAGTAATTAACTGGTGCTGTTAAAGCCTTGAAAGATTATAATAAATCAAATAAAAAAGTGACTTAGATAAATTGCTCTATGTAATTATATAATTTCATATTCATTACATTCTGCTATTAATTTTTATTCTTCATTGGTTACCTTTAGTTTGCCCATTGTGGTTTTCAGTCTATCTGCTCCTCTATTTTTCACTTTTTTTCATAGTGTCTTTGTTATGTCATTCTGCCGACAGATCCACAACCATTTCCTGCCACCCAACAGAGCCAACCACTCAACGGACAGCACAGTTGGACTGCTGTTAATTAGTGCTACTTGGGAAAGTCAGTACCAGCGCTTGTGTCAGTCTCTCACTGTGGTGGCACCAATGCTGAGAATCTGCAGGCAGGTAGAACACTAGCTCCTGTAATTTTACACTTTCTTTTCATTTTAAACAGCTAGCATTCTTAGCATCGCTAACTATAGTCGTTATAGGGTGAACTTTAAAGAACTCATTCGAAGAAAATCCTAATTAAGAAAGCTGTGACATCATTTTCTTAACAAATCTATGTATTTGCAAGCCAGCAACCCTTTTCTGTTCAATCATAGAGGATGTAGGTCATAACTGTTGACGTTTAAAAAATTAAGAATGGGAAATTATTTAACTTATAAAAACACTGGTTTCTTTAAAGTAAAGGCAAAAACTGGGAAATGTTTCAGTAGTTAAAAAGTAAATTGCTTTGATGATGATGTTATTTGTCAATTTACATTAGTTTCAACATTGTCTGATTTCTCTGCAGAACAGGAGGTTGAACACCATTTTGTTGCCTTAACAATTTAATTTTGTACTGAATGCAAATTATTTTTCTTTTCACGTGAAAGGTTTCAAAATGAATTGGTCATGCTTTGTCCTTGATTTCCTAATGCTTGTCCATTTATGGCTCTACAAATAAAATTAGCCTGGACGTGACAAAGGGTTAAGGTATAGCACACTTAAATAATAAATCTCTTTCAGTTTTTCTGAGATTAGAGTTATACATTTTAAATCAGTCCCTAATAATTGATTTATATAAAGTAGAAGCTTTTATCTGCTGTCTGTTTCTTTTTTGCAGAGGGTCTGCTATATAGATGCACTTTCAAGGCTGGTGGAATCATTGTCTTAATTCCAAGAATGAACAAAGATGAAAAGAAAGACAAATATAAGTGAACCAGGCACAGCTTTCTGTGATTCATGATACCTTCCAGTAAGCCTGTTAGCCTGGTTTCACTCCTTTGGAAGAATAATGGAGAGTTACAATGTGTACGATGACATTGTCAAACCATCTGGAATTGCTGATTATAGTGCTAAATATTGATCTCTGCTTCACATGTGTCAAAATTCTTTCTTCCCTTAATTAGTGCTTTCCTCAGTACTATATCAGAACAAACTGCATACATGATATCACAGCGAAAGAGAAAGTGTTACTGGAATGTGAGTGTGACCTTGTATCTCCTTTATCTTTTGGTTTTTGAATTGACTTCAGATCTACGGACTGCCATGCCATTATGTGACAATAATACTCATTTTATCCCAATAAAACCACAGTGAGCTTTGTTTTTCTCCGAAGAAATGGCTTCATCATGCTGAGGCATGGGAGATGTAGTTGGATGTCAGTGAAAGTTGCAGTGCCAGAAGGTGCCGTTTTCTATTTGTTTGTTTCATGGTACATGGCATCAGGCAGTGACCTGTAGCAGCATGTCGCACAAAGTGGAGGCTGGTTCGCCCAATCAAAGGGAAGTTTGAAATTAACACTGATCCGTTTGTTTCCCCATGCAGAATCTGGGAAGGGCAATTTCATGGGTGTCACTGGCTTCAAGTTATCGGACTAAAATCTTTTTATACCATGGAATTTCTTTTTGGAAGATGTAATCTGGAGTTCTGTAATATCCCAAGTGTTTGAACTTTCACAGCACACAAGGTAGCAAAATCAACGGGTCTTCTTTGGAGTAATTTTAGTCATTGTTCAGAAGCTGTGTCAAAAAAGAGAGAGGCTAAAAGAGGAAAAAGATATTCTATTTGTAATGTGAGAGTTAGGTTCAATTAGAAAAAAAATTTTTCATAATAAATGCTGTTTATTTTACAATACAAAATAGATAATTCATACATAACTTTAAAGATTGAACCACAATTGCAGTCCTGTAAAAAGGAAATAGACAATCTTTTCCAAGCATGTTTCTTACTCATATGAGTATTTCATGTCAATAAAATTAATACCATTTGCAATGTTCATTTCCCCACTGACCCACACTTTTACTTCATATTGTTCACTTCTAATCTTTCATACATCTGTCAGAGCTTTATTCATAGCATCACATAGTATTAAATTCATAACTTTTTCCCCTTAAATCATTATTTTACTCAACACAGTCTTTGGAAATGATCATATTCTTTATTAATTCATAAAATACATCTATGAAAATGTACTTTTAAAAGCAGAATCACTAAAGTGCAGAGCAATTTGAAAAGGTCTTTAGCATTCCTTGTAAATGTGAAGTGCCTAACAGTGTCTTAAATGTACCATTGTGATCCTTTTGAAAATATCTCTATCCACCAGTTTTTAAAATCATTTTTAAAGAAGAATATTTGGCACATTTATGTTGGAAGCCCTATGGTCTTCAAAACAACAAAATGAATTTTTGTTTGCTTCTTAGGTTAAATTGAAAGCTTGACTTTAAGATAATTTTATACTAATAGATTATTTTACAAAGGTTAAAACAGTCCAATAACCATGGAAGGAACATATAGTTGTTCCACTTTCTTGTCCACCACATAAACCTTCAATAGATAAGATATTTTTTTAAATTATGATAAAGCCCATCCCACCCAGCTTTAGATGTCAAAATACTACACCTGAGGTGACAGTGTAATACTTCCAACTTCTATAACACAATAAGATGATAAGACATAGGAGTGGAAGTAAGGCCATTTGGCCAATCACGTCCACTCCACCATTTAATCATGGCTGATGGGCATTTCAACTTCACTTACCCCACTCTCCCCGTAGCCCTTAATTCCTTGTGAGATCAAGAATTTATCAGTCTCTGCCTTGAAGACATTTAATGTCCTGGCCTGCACTGCGCTCCATAGCAATAAATTCCACAGACCCACCATTCTTTGGCTGAAGAAATGTCTCCTCATTTCCATTCTAAATTGACCCCCTCTAATTCTAAAGCTGTGCCCATGGGCCCTAGTCTCCCTACATAACAGAAACAACGTCCCAGCTTCCGCCTTTTCTAAGCCATGCATTATCTTGTAAGTTTCTATTAGCTCTCCCCTCAACCTTCTAAACTCTAATGAATATAATCCCAGGATCTTTAGCCGTTTCTCGTATGTTAGGCCTTCCATTCCAGGGATCACCTGAGTGAATCTCTGCTGGACACACGCCAGTATCATGCTAGCATCCTTCCAGTATTTCTGAGTGATGGCATTGTGCTGCATTAATGCGACTTATTGGAGAATGTACAGTTAGTGCTAATAGCTTGTTCCCATTAGAAACTAGGTTAAGATTTATAGTTAGAGTTTTTCACGATATTGGATTAGGCTGGGGAATCTGAGGGGCAGAGGTCATTTTAGAAATTTTAGAATATCATGTTGGTCAGTCAAGAAGATGCAATAATTTTGTAACTTGTTTATTCTAAATCTAGAGTAGTGTTATGTCTTGGCATAAATAATCTTGGCATTAGTTGTCTGCTTTATTAGTTGAACATTTTCCCATTCCTATTTTCCACTTCTTTTTCAAAAATGAAACGCTCCTTGTATAAGACGTATTTTTTCATGTGAGTATTTGGGCAACTTTAATACCACATTAAAACATGCAAGTGTGTTTGTAATCCAATGATGGAATTAGGTCAACTTTTATGGGCTGAAATATAAAATAGTAATGAGTGCACTTTGCTTGTGTGGAGAACAATAGGGGTCCTTTGTACCAGTAGAAAATTCTAAATGATGCTCCGTACAGGAGATCCTGAAATAGAAATAGGACTTATATTTTGTGCATAATAATTTCATCCTGTTGAAGAAAGTATATGAATGCTGTTCTTAATGTAGGGCTGAAAATGAGATAGTAAATTTGTTTAAATGATCAGAAAATGTTGAGAAGTATCCTGTTCTCTGAAATGTTATACAGCGATGTTGGTGTATAGGTACTTTGCGATGAACTGTGAAGTTCCTGAATGCATTTAAATTCATCCTAATCATCGCAATTTTTAATGTAATAATTTTATACATATTAGCATGTAGTGGTTCAAGAAGAGAGCTCACCAGAACCTTTTCAAGGGCAAACTAGGGATGTACAATAAGTACTGAGTTAGCCAGCTACTCCACATCCTGAGTGTGAATATAAATAAATAAATATATGACAGCTGCTATGTTCTAGCATTCTGGAATTCACTCTTAATACCACTTTACCTATTTGATCCACCTTTTGCCACTGCCAAGATCCTTCTTTAGACTTCACATCAACTTAGTCTTTCATCACTTCTCCCAACTTTTCTTGTAACATAGATACTAGTATTATTCCCTCATGTCCAAGCTTACCCACCCACCAGCTTGATCCATTATCATGATCGTAAAGTTGTGATGCATCTAATGTCTGTAATTGTAATATACAAAGCCATGTACCTCACAATTTCTGCCTTAAATGCCCACATATTTACCATGGTGGTGGTTGCCACCTGAAGACAACCTCGACATTCTTAACGACTGATATAAGCTCAGAGATGCATGGACTTTTTCAGGCCTCATTATAACTTTGCCATAGTTCGTCCATTTACAGCTGGAAGGAAGGAATGAAAGACAGAGACCATAGAATCACAGAATAGTCACAGCACATAGGCGGTCATTCAGAATAATTGATTGATTGATTGTCACTTGTACCGAAGTACAGTGAAAAACTTTGTTTATGAGCAGTACAAGCAGATCACAGTAAGCAAGGAGGCACAGATCAGAAAGACTTGCACAGAGGGATACAGGTTACATTGCATAGGGCATGTATTAGGTGAGATCAAAGTTAACAAGATCAGTATTATTTGAGACTTTAGTATCCATTCATCAGTCTATTAACACCCAGAAAGAAGCTGTTCCTGAACCTGCTGCTGCATGTATTCAAACTTCTGTATCTTCTGCCTGATGGAAGAGATTATAGGAGATCATTACCAGGCTGCGACGGGTCATTGATGATGGTGGCAGCCTTTTCGCGACAGCAAACCATGTAAATGGAGTTATGGATGCAAGGTTGTCTTCTGTGATGGTCTGGGCTGTGCACACCACCTTCTGTAGTTGTTTACAATCCTGGGTAGAGCAGTTGCCATACCAGGCTGTTATGCACCTAGACAGTATGCTTTCCATGGTACATCTGTAAATGTTGGTGAGGGTCCTTATGGACGTGCCAAATTTCCTGAGTAAGAAAAGGCATGGTTGTGCCTTCTTAACCATTGCATCAACGTGGGAAGTCCAGAACAGGTTATTGGTTATTGTCGCCCCAAGGAAATTGGCACTCTCCCCCTCTCAACACCAGTTCCGTTGATGTAGATGGGGATGTGTTCTCCTCCTTTCTTCTGAAGTCAATGACCAGTTCTTTAGTTTTGCCAATGTTAAGAGAGAGGTTGCAGCATTTAACGAAACCCTCTATCTCCCTTTTGTATTTTGAAACCATCCTACTACAATGGTGTCATCAGCAAAATTGTAGATGATGTTCATTTGGAATTTGATAACACAGTTTTGGGTGTACAGGAAGTACAGCAGGGGGCTGAGAATGCATTCTTAAGGGGCTCCAATGTTGAGTGTTATTGTGGAGGAGGTACAGTTACCGATCTTCACTGATTGCAGTGTATGGGTCAGAAAGTTGAGGATCCAGTTGCAGAGGGCAGAGCCAAGACCAAGGTCATGGAATTTTGAGATCAGTCTGGAGGGGAATTGAAGGCAGAACTGTAGTCAATAAACAGGAGTTTGACATAGATGTCCTTGTTATCACTTGATATTCCAGGGAAAAATGCAGAACTACGGATATGGCATCCACTGTGGAGCTGTTACGCCGGTAGGCAAATTGTAGGGGATTGAGGCTGGATGGAAGACTGGAGTTGATGTAGGCCATGACCAGCTTCTCAAAGCACTTCATGATTATTGACGTCAGAGTCACTGGGCAATAAAAATTAGGGCACATTGCATGTGTTTTTTTTATGTACAGGGATGATGGTGGGGTCTTTGGCTTGTAGAAGAAAGAGGTTGAAGACATCAATGAGTTGACCTGCACATGGTCTGAGTGCTCAGCCAGGGGCACCACCCGGGCCTGTCGCTTTCCGTGAGTTGACTCCCAGGAATTCCAGTCTGATATCTGCAGTGGGGATCGAGGGAACAGGTGTGTCTGGGGCTGTCAGGTCAATGTGTCTCCAATGAACATTAAGACTTACTGCCATTTTTCCTTTACTTTTCCCCTATCATTGCACTTGTTTTTGTTCAAATAATCATCCACTACTCTCTTAAATGCCTCAAATAACTTTGCCACCACCACACGGACAGAGCATTCAAGATTTTTTCTCACCTTACATTTACTACTTGCAAAATACTTCCAATCTAGAAACTCTCCTTCTCAATCCTTTTATGAGTTGGAACAGTTTCTCGATATCTAATCTGCCCAGACATTTTGCGATTTTTAAAATTTCTACTTAATCTCCTCTTAACCTTTGCTTCAAGGGGAACAGACCCAACCTCTCCAGTCTATAACTGAAATCTCTCATTCCTGGAACCATTCTTGTAAACTTCTTCTACGCTGTCTCTAATGCATTCACAATCTTCTTAGAGTGTGGTGCCCAGAATTGTATATATTTTCTACTGAGATTTAACAACTGAGATTGCACTTGCCCCTGTTAATACAGCCTAGGATATTGTATACTTTATTAACTGCAGTCTCCGCCTATCCTGCCTGTTTCACTGATTTATATGCATACACAAGTCCCTGAACTCCTGAACCTCTTTAAGACTTCTAACCCCTATATTATATTGTTTTATAATGTTCTTTGTACCAAAATACATCAATTCACACTTTCCATATTAAACTTCATCTCATACCTATCTGCCCATGCCACCAAATTCCCTATGTCATTTTGAAATTTGACACTAGACTCCTTACACTTTGCAATATTTCGAGTTTTTATCAAAGAATCATAGAGTCATACAGCATAAACACAGACCCTTTGACCCATTATGTCTATGTTGACCAACAAACACCAAACTGCACTAACCACATTTACATGCACTTGGTCAATAGCCTACTATACTCTGGTCATTTTAAGTGTTTAGATGCTTCTTAAATGTTGTGTGAATACCTGCCTCCATCGCTATCTCAGGCAGGAGGCTGCAAGAACACAGCAAACCAGGCAGCATTGGGATCCTGAAGAAGGGTTACACCTGAAATGTTGACTTCTGCACCTCCCGGTGCTGTCTTGCTTGCTGCGTTCTTCCAGTCTCCTGACTGTCTACTTTGGTTTCCAGCATCTGCAGTTTTTTTTTGTCTCCACCGCTATCTCAGGCAGTGCATTCCATATTTCTAACTCTGGGAGAAAAAAGTATTTCCTCAGATCCTATCTAAACCACTTATTCCTCATCTTAAACTTATGCTCTCTGTTCTTGGACATATCTGCCATTGAGAAAAGATTCTCGCAATCTACCCTATAATTTTATATTTCTCAATCAGATCCCCAGTCAGCTTTCTCTACTCCAAGGTAAACAAACCCAGCCTGTGTAGTCTCCCCTCATAACAGAGATTTCTGTCCCACGCAACATTCTAGCGAATCTCCTCTGCACCCATCAGCAACTTTGAAATTATCTCATGCACCATAAAACCTAGGTTATTAATATGTACAGTTATCCCCTGCTTTTCGAACATTCGCTTTATGCAATTTTGCTACATGACATGTAAGTCCTGGCCCTCAGAATCCCTTCTAACAACTTATCCACCACTGACAGGCTCACTGGTCCATAGTTCCCTGGCTTTTCCTTACCGCCTTTCTTAAATAACGGCAACACATTAAGCAACCTCTCGTCTTCTGGCACCTCACCCGTGGCAGTCAATGATACAACTATCTCAGCAAGAGACAAAATAATTATTTCCAGAAACTTTCCATCACTGAAGTTAAACTGACTAGTCTGTAATTGCTGGGCCTATCCTTACAACTTTCATTGAACAAGAGCATAACGTTCGCAATTCTCCAGTCTTCTGGCACCTCCCCTGAGTGAGGGCAACTTGATTTTAGATCCTGAATGGTCTTGACAAGGTGCACTTGGAGGGTTTCTCACTGTGTGGCCAAGAGACATTTCTCACTATGTTTTACTAAATTCATCTCATTATCTCACTACTTGATCCCTATGGCACCTCTTGTTCAATTCTAGCCACATCTTACCCTTGAGTGCAGCTCTGGCCCTGCGGGACTGACCATTACCCACTCCTTGGACTGTAGTCAGACACCGTGGGTGGCATGGTGGCACAGTGGTTAGCACTGCTGCCTCACAGCGTCAGAGACCCGGGTTCAATTCCCGCCTCAGGCGACTGACTGTGTGGAGTTTGCACGTTCTCCCCGTGTCTGCGTGGGTTTCCTCCCACCATCCAAAAATGTGCAGGGTCAGGTGAATTGGCCATACTAAATTGCCTGTAGTGTTAGGTAAGGGGTAAAATGTAGGGGTATGGGTGGGTTTCGCTTTGGCGGGTCGGTGTGGACTTGTTGGGCCGAAGGGCCTGTTTCCACACTGTAATCTAATCTAATCTAATCTAGAACCTCTGACCTTGACAGGCACAATCAGACAACACTGTCATCAAGCCCCTGGACTGTGTGCACACTGAGCCCATGACTGATAGTTATGTAACCCCACCTTGACAGAAAGCAGCCACTCCCTCTTGACTGGACTGAGGACTAGCCCCCACTCACTTTTCAACAATGACTATTTAGCTGAGTAAACATGCAGTGTGTTTACTGCACAGGCATTTGGCACATATTATGTGTGTTAGATTGATGTCTTGTTGAGCTGTTCACCAAGATGCTCCACAACCTGCACCCCATGGATGGATCTAGACTGACAAGTAGTCTGTTTGTGTGTTTGTACAAAAGAACATTTTAAATGACAGTTCTGATAGATATTGGCTCTGCCTCAAGCATTCACATGCTAACAGGCAAGGCATGGCAAACAGGTACGTATTAAGTGAACAAGTGTTAAAGACAGCAAGTGCAGCCTGCTCCAATCCTTAAGCTGGGCCGTTTCTGTGCAAAAAGTGTTCTTGCAGCAACCTTTCAATGGTAGTCGCCAGTGCGCCCTGAAATGTAAACCTGTGTCTCCAACACGACCTGCAAGAGGGGTGCCATTAGGATTCTGAGGGTTGGCAAATGTCAGATGCTAATGTCCATGGATGAGGGATGCATGTGTCTGGTGCCCATGGGTCATTCTCTGAGAGTGTTTGGTGCTGAACAGCATGAAGATTCCTCACTTCAGTGACTAGTTGAAGTTGCCAGGTACCTGCTCTGACTTGCATGCCGAGAATTCTCAACTTTTAGCTTGTTCGTTAGAGAGGAAGCTGAATATGAGGTGGGTTGCAACATTAAAAAAGTATTTAACAAGCTAGAACCACCCTCTCAAATTGGCAACTTGCCATTACTTAGTGAGAAACCACACCCTCCTCCCCTCGCAGTTGAGCAAATGCATAAACAATTCATGAGTCACACCTGACATCAGCCTATGCCTTGCTGGAGTTCTTTCCAAATTCTGTCACAAATCTGACCATAGCCCATATCACTTCAGCCCCTATAAAGGTCCGCTCTCTATTTCAGAAGAGGATAGAGGCAGGGTGATTCAATATTTTAAAACTCAGGTGGATAGATTTTTGTTCAGGAAGAAAATCAAGGATGGATGGGTAATTTGAATCACAAGCAATTATTGACTGGCAGAGCAGGCTTGAGAGGCCACGTAATCTAATTCTACTCCTACCTCATGTTCGTGTGACTTCCTACATACTACAAGACCCACAATTCATGCAACTGAGCTGAGCTAACATATATTAAAATTATTTCCCCTTGCATAAACTTTACTCTACTTTGGATTACTTATATTGGGATGGAATTTAAAACATGCAAAATTGTCAAGTATGGAATTTATTTTAGCCACGTCACTGGGGAAAGAAGTGCGCTTAGCAAAGGATTTAAACATTTATTTTAAAATCAAAGCTTCAATTATACATTTGTGATCAAAAACAAAAATTTCAGAAAATTTCCAAAAACACACATTTATTCAAGAGAATTAATTCAAGGTGAACAGAGAATGACAGTTTAACACACTGTTCAAATCAACTCAATTCTCCAAACTAAGATAAACAATAATATTTAGCATAGAAATTGGTTTAGTGTTTTTTTGCAAACCATTTACTACACCAAGGAAGATTCATAGATCCCAGATTAAGCATTAAAAAATACTTTAGTCTTAGCATAAACTCGAACATCAATTCTGGTCTGAAAACACCAGAGTATCAGATAGTATGCACTAAGCTCTGTTTGATGAATCTCTGCACAGTTCCTTGGGGATAGATTACATTAAAGCATGCTCTTTTAGTTTCTAATCCAGACTTCATTTGATTTGTACTTTTATGTAGTCAATTGGTACAGCAATACTTCACTATCTTATAAGGAAGTATTTATGTAATAATTCTATAGACAGTGGTACAGGTGCTGGAGTTACTTACCACAAACCAGCCTTTATACTTTTGTAGCCTCAATTTTTTTTGTGTGGTAAACAGCAAGGCTTCAGGGTTTCCAGTGCTCACTTTAATTGGTTTTCTGCTTGAACTTTTAAAAAACTGTTATGTCAAAATTCCATCAAGATTTTTCTTCAAAATTTAGCTGTGGGCCTTATTTTCTGATGTGTCACTTGTTTGACAAAGTTGTTGATGTAATATCTTAAAGGCAAGTAATGCATTATTTCTGTCTATAATAATAATACAGGAACCATGACCTAATGATATATAAAACATCTGTTATATTTATTTCCCCATTCCTTCTGCTCACCATTAATATAAAAACCCATTTCTAAGTGAATTTTGATTGATTTATGTGTGGTTACAATGGATAATATTATTTAATCTTTCCTCATGAGCTTTGCACGCTTTAAAAGAATCAAATGCTCCTGTGAATTGTAAAAATGTGTATTTTTTTGTACAATTTTTCTTCCTATCCTTAATTGACTATTTTTATATTGGCTCAGATGAAGATGAGTTACTACCAACTGGCTTTATTTTCTTAGTATCTTCAGATTTTATTTCTGTAACGACAAGCTTATCACAGTTCTACATAATATATATTCCACTGCTACTAAAAGAAGCATCTACACATAATAGCAAGGAGTTTTCAAATTACTGGGTATGTAACTTGGAAGTTTTTTAGACTGGAGTACATTATGAAGACAGTAGTGAATTACAAAATAACACACAATGCTTTAATTGATCAGTAGTGAAAAATATTTTGAGTATACTTTACATTAAAGTTATTTTTGCAAATGTTTTGCTCTGATCCTAAGTGTGTGATGATGCTATCCCTATAACAAGGTCATGTTGTCCTTGGTTTTTTTTCAGGAGGAGTTGTAAAAGCAGCGGTACTGAAATGGCTAACTGACACTGCCGAAGTGAACAATCAGAGGAGGCCTTTAGAATTTTTTAAAACAATTGTACAATGAAAGGGGAGTGGTCAGTTCTACCAGTTCAGGTTTTTTTCTAGTTTGTTTTAATTATTTAGCAAGCAGTCAAAAACTGCTGGGGACCTGGATAAGCGGCTGCAGTGAAAAGAAGTTCCAGGCTGGCACAAATGTTTATTGCCTGAACTTTCTTTCTGAAACCTCTCCTGCCTGTAAGAACTTGTGTTTGAATTTACCTTTTGCCAAGGCTGTGTTTATGGGATGTTGCAAGGATTGGAACAGCTTTGCTAAATTGCGATATTGCGTCGGTTGGGTTATCAAATAAGTTGTTATTCTAAATTCTGTTTTCTTTTGTTTGTGTTTCATCCATAATGTTTAAATAAGTTCTGGGTTTTTTTAAAGTTGAGTGGTTTGACTAGCTGCATCACTCCTGGAATATCCACTTTACATCTGCCTAAAAAAAATAAGAAGTTGGGGTCTGGACGAGCTTCTTAAAACGTTTTAAGGAGATCTGGTCTGGTGTACAACAAGTACATAAATTGTATTTGGAAATGATTCATAGAAAACATTCCAATAGATTTTTGAAATAGAAATAGATCATATTGTCAAATTGTTCCTAACTTACATTCTTGAATTTTGACATTTACATCAGCTCTTTTCTTGATAGAACAATTGGTTTTCCTGAATGGGCAGAATTTTTCCAATTTCAATTAGAATGCATTGTCGAGTGAGATTCACGATGAATCATCCACTGTAGGTTGGAATGACGTTTCTCAGCCAATCTTTAACTTTTCACTTCATTAGTTATTCAGCCAGACTCTCTGTGCCCTCCATGCAATCATGCAATAGGAGAGGAGAAGGTGGTCACCACTACCCCCACCTTATGGCTTCACACTGTGGCCACCATACTTAAAGACCAGCTGGACACCTCTACATATGCTGCATGCCAGGAACTACCCCTCATACAGTGGTGTTCAACTGATATCATTGCGGACATGGCCCAGAAAGGAACACTGACACCCCAGTTCATGGACAGGAACCTCGAGATTCTGGTGAATGGGGTGGTGGAGCGGAGGTTAGTATTCAACTGACTATTTAAAGAGGCCATGTCAATAGACACAGTCAGCCTGGAGCCACACAGCAGCCTGTGTCAGTGCACTATCCCTGTGCTCTGTTCAAAGAAATGCCTAACAGTAATGATAAAAGGTCAGTAGTTTCTGCATTCCTGTTCCTGCATCATCACTAAATGCTTATCCAACTGCTTCAATCATACAGTTTCTCACTTTGTCTTTTTGCAGCTAAAATTGGATATGATTTAATGCTGTTCTAATGAATGCTCAAATATTTCAAGGCAACATAAGAATCTATATTAGCTCTGAAATCTGGAATGGTTATCATTGATGGAAGCCTCTACAGGCGATTCTGCAGGATTACTCTCAGTCTGCTATCTATCATTTAAGCTGAAAATGTGTTGCTGGAGAAGCGCAGCAGGTCAGGCAGCATCCAGGGAACAGGAGAATCGACGTTTCGGGCATAAGCCCTTCTTCAGGAATGAGGAAAGTTTGTCCAGCAGGCTAAGATAAAAGGTAGGGAGGAGGGACTTGGGGAAGAGGCGTCGGAAATGTGATAGGTGGAAGGAGGTCAAGGTGAGGGTGATAGGTCAGACTGGGGTGGGGGCGGAGAGGTCAGGAAGAAGTTTGCAGGTTAGGAAGGCGGTGCTGAATTCGATGGATTTGACTGAGACAAGGTGGGGGGAGGGGAAATGAGGAAACTGGTGAAATCTGAGTTCATCCCTTGTGGTTGGAGGGTTCCTAGGCGGAAGATGAGGCGCTCTTCCTCCAACCATCGTGTTGTTGTGGTCTGGCGATGGAGGAGTCCAAAGATCTGCATATCCTTGGTGGAGTGGGAGGGGGAGTTGAAGTGTTGAGCCGCAGGGTGGTTGGGTTGGTTGGTCCAGGTGTCCCAGAGGTGTTCTCTGAAACGCTCCGCAAGTAGGCTGCCTGTCTCCCCAATATAGAGGAGGCCACATCGGGTGCAGAGGATGCAATAGATGATGTGTGTGGAGGTGCAGGTGAATCTGTGGTGGATATGGAAGTTTCCTTTGGGGCCTTGGAGGGAGGTGAGGGGGGAGGTGTGGGCGCAAGTCTTGCACCTCCTGCGGTTGCAGGGGAAGGTGCCGGGAGTGGAGGTTGGGTTGGTGGGGGGTGTGGACGTGACAAGGGAGTCACGGAGGGAGTGGTCTTTACGGAATGCTGATAGGGGAGGGGAGGGAAATATATCCTTGGTGGTGGGGTCCGTTTGGAGGTGGCGGAAATAACGGCGGATGATGCGCTGTGCATGGAGATTGGTGGGGTGGTAGGTGAGGACCAGTGGGGTTCTGTCCTGGTGGCGGTTGGAGGGGCGGGGCTCAAGGGCGGAGGAGCGGGAAGTGGAAGAGATGCGGTGGAGGGCATCGTCGACCACGTCGGGGGGGAAATTGCGGTCCTTGAAGAAGGAGGCCATCTGGGTTGTACGTTTTTGGAACTGGTCCTCCTGAGAGCAGATGCGGCGGAGATGAAGGAATTGGGAGAATGGGATGGCATTTTTACAGGGGGCAGGGTGGGAGGAGGTGTAGTCCAGGTAGCTGTGGGAGTCGGTCGGTTTGTAGTAGATGTCCGTGTTGATTCGGTCGCCTGAGATAGAAATAGAAAGGTCGAGGAAGGGGAGGGAGGAATCTGAGACTGTCCAGGTGAATTTGAGGTCGGGGTGGAAGGTGTTGGTGAAGTGGATGAACTGTTCAACCTCCTCGTGGGAGCACGAGGCGGCTCTGCTATCTATCATTTAAGACTATACTACACAGCACTCTGGTATGAAACACTGGAAGTCTTAAGAGTTTGTTAACCTTAGCACCATGTGACGTCATAGCACTCCTGCACAGAATGCAGCTTTTCCCCAAACAGTCAAGAGTATATGTAATGTGTAGATTTTTGAAAGTGGGATCACCCAAAGATATCAAGCAATATAAAAGGTCAAGGAGTGCAAACATGATGTAGGTCCATGTGTCTACTGCACTGCACAGCTGCTTCTTGCCAGATTCTAACAGAATCTTAACCAATTTGGCAAACTCCAAACCTAACTCATTCCTCCTGGAAACAGGTGCAATGAAGTTCTCTCTCTGTCTTCCCATATTCAGAACTGCATTACTCTGTCATGCTGTCTTGGACAGCTGCCCCTGTCAATGACCTGATCTTCATCTTCACCATAGTGGATTGCTCTTGATCCCAAATTTTGTTGCATCACATTGTCACAATAACGTGGCACACCCTTTCCGGTCTGCATTGCAAGAAATTGAAACTTCGTCTTACAGAAGTCTTTGGTCTGTTCCACAATTGCCCAAGTGGAAATTTGAGCAATGTTACACCTGGTGTCTGCATCAGTTGGAGAGTCTGAAGCCCTTTTTGTTGATGAACTGTGCAGGGTGGTGGTTGGGCACTCTCAAAGCAGCATGGTGTTGATACAGCCAATAGTGTTCTGAAGCTCTGAAGCAGTGATGCTCAAGAATCCAACTAGCTGAGCTGCTTCCCTTTGATCATCACAAGGAAATGATATAAATGGCTGTGATCTGTAGACAATGACATCATCATATCCTGATTACATTTATAAATCAGGCATTGGGAGGAGCCACACAGCTTCCCAGTTACTCCTTGAAATGAGATGGTGACATAAAAATTCAGAACAATTCTGTACTTCAAATGACCACTCAATGGTCACTGAGCAGAAGACCTGCTCCAGAGTTGAAACAGTTGGTCCAGGACATTAGTATTTGGCATCTGCACTGATCTTCAGAGAGCTGAAGATAATGACAGTGACACCTATAGATCTGAGCTCTCATTATTCTCCACTATCTCCATGGGGATCCTTACCTGTTGCTTCTCCCTTTGGAGATTATACATCAATCACTGGAGGTTGCCATTCTTGGTGAGTTTGTCAACAATGTTGGAATTGCTGTCTCCTTCTACACTGTCTTCATATTTGATCCAAGGTCACCGGTGCATTATGTCTGACAGCAGAAATCTAGCAAATCTAGCAAATCATGGCATGTGGTCCAATGTTATGAAGGCTTCGATCTCAATCTTACTGAGCCCTCTTGCAGCATGACAGGCTGTGAAAATGTGCTACAATAAATCTGAATTGCTTAGCTGACCCCAGACATGCTGGTGCCTGTACATAAGAATCGGAAGCTGTCATATAAGTTCATTGAACTCTTCTGTGCTACATGACCCTCATCTCATGCCGTGGGAGGTACCATAAGTGTTACAGTCTGATGGTGCAAATCCTCACCCATCATGCTTTATCATCACATCAGCCATGAACACTCCAAATTTAATTTCAAATTACAATATTAAACTTTTCATTTGTGACTTTTACCATTAGGGCAACATGAGATGGCCTGCTGTAGTAATTGAGGAAACTTTACTTGATATAAATAAGATATATTAATTCAGGGCAACACCATTAGGGGAATATGATAACTCTTGCTTTCTAGTTGTGTTATGGTGCCAGTGAACACTTAGTCATTGGTCTCTCTCCAACACCTCAAGGGTCTTCTATTTCCACTTGGATGTAAGGTAAGTTCACTTTGAAACTTGATAGATGTGTTCATCGCTGAAAACTATTAACTCTTTCCAGCTGACACCCTACTTACCTGGTACTCAGGCACCTTACCACCTGACATCCTACTTATCCACCAACCCACATCTCTAAAAATCTGGCAGAAATCTCAGCACCCTAATATTCCACTTGAGATGTTCATGACAGATGCACGAGTAGATAATCTATGTGGAATGACAGAATGAGATTTTATTGAAGGAACCTTTGAGCCCTCACATCCATCTTAATGAAGTCTGATGTGATGCCCTAACATACAATGAGTATTGCAAGGCTTCCCAAGAAGATCAATATTATACCTCTATCAGGAGCTCTGAGGGAAGTAAACAGATCCAAATGTACATTGTTCAGAAAGTTTTCATACTACACTGAGAGAGTAGAATTCTGCCAGAAAGCCACCAAGATATGTGCACCATCACCCTTCCCAACCAACAACAGAGAAAAGACAACACTGCACATAATCTGATCTGCATACTTACAGTACAATGCATTAATGTAGCAGCTGTGAAGCAATGTCTTACAGTCCTAGCTATGGAAATGGAAATCTTGGGTGATCCTTTTGAACAACTTTGAATGATTACATTACATAGCTGACAGGACACAGACATAGTTAGTGCAGAAAATGTAAATATCAAAATTACTCGGTACCATAACTTTTATGCTATATTCTTGACTTCCCAAAGCAATTCCAATAGAAGCCAGATGACTGGCATCAGCCGGGAAAGGGGTGGGGGGGGGTGGGGGGCCTGGTGACAGAAATTGTCTCTAACAAGGCCTCAAACTCCAAAAGATATACTTTTAGTTTGCTTCCACACTGGAGGGATTTTGTGATTTTCCCTCAAAGAAAAAAAGTAATTTACTCTGCCCCCTTTCCATGCAGCGTCAACCATTTTGAGTAGTCACTGTGCACTTGTCTTTTGATCCAATATTGCAAGGGTTCCAACCTTGTGTTCTTCTGTGTGATTTGTAGGCTCCATCTGAGACACAAGGTGATGCTCCATTCTTCATGTTCTCCATGTATTGCTGTCCCTATCATCCTCATGACCTCTTAGCCTTCCCCTGTTTTTGTTGAATCTCATTATATAAGTACTAATGACTCCACTTTAGCCCCAGAGCCCGTAACTTTGTGAATTCCCATGGCCTTGATGGCCTACACCATCCCCATGTAGAGGCCAAAGTGACCATGACTTATAAAAGAGTGGGGGCATTGCATTATAGAAAAAATGAAACCATCACTGCAGTAATGAGGACATCTGGATAGCATTTAGAAATTTTAAAAGGGGCAATTACCTTGCTGGGATAATTCTATAGGCCTCCAACAATCAGAGAGAGAGAGATAGAGGGACAGATATATACACAAATCATAGAGATATGAGAGAAATAATGTTCTAGTCGTAGGGAATTTCAATTTTGCTAACATTATTTGGGATCACCTTACTAAGAAAGGATTAGTTGATCAGATTTTTAAAGCGCATCCACAATGAGCTTTTTATACCAGTACATAGATCATCCCAGTACAGGTGGAGCAGTGTAGACTTAATCCGAGGGAGTGAAGCCAGTAAAGTGATTGAAGAGTCAGGGAGTGAGTATACTGGGGATAGTGACCATAACTCTGTAAGTTTTAAAACCTTATGGAAAGGGATAAGGATAACACAATGTGAAGAGTCTAAATTGTGGGAAGGCCAATTTCAATATCATTAGACAGAATCTGGAAAATATAGACTGGGAACAGCTACTTGCAGAAAAGTCTACATTTGGAAAATGTAAGTCTTTTAAAAGCTGCATTGTGAGAACTCAGAGCGAGTGTGTTCCATTAACAGTGAAGGGCAAGGGCAACAAGTCCAGGGAAACCTGGATGTCAAGAGATATTAGAATTTGATAAAGAAAAACAAAGAAGCATATGTCAGACACAGCACATTAAAAACAGGGGAGATCCTTCAAAGGTATAGAGTGCAGGGGGTTGCTTAAAAAGGAATTAGAAGAGCAAAGGGGAGCTATAAAATATCTCTGGCAGATAGGATTAAGGAAAATCCTAAGGCATTTTAAAAGTAAGTTAAGAGCAAGTGAATTACCAGGCAAAGAGTTGGGCCTATTAGTGACCTATTAAGGGAGCTGACAGTGATATTATCGTCAGACTGTTATTCCAGAGACCCAGATAATGTCCTGGAGACCTAGATTCAAATCCCAGTGAGGTAGATGGTGGAATTTGAATTCATTCAACAATAATCTGGAAATAAGATTCTAATGATGTCCATCAAACTATTGTCGATTTTATCAATGTCCTTTAGGGAAGGAAATCTGCCGTCCTTATCTGGTCCAGCCTACATGTCATTCCAGATCCACAACAATGTGGTAGACTCTTAACTGCTCTCTGGGCAATTAGGGATGGGCAACAAGTGCTTGCCTAGCCAGTGATGTCCACATCCGTGGCTGAATAAACAAAAGGGAAGCCTATACATGGAGCCATGTCTTAGATTAATACATTAAATCTGTATCCACAGAAGGAAAAGACACTGTAGCTGGGGATTTCAATTGGGATGGTGAGGTCCTAGAACATGTTAAGATTAATAAGGAGGAAGTATTAGATGTTCCAGCAGGCATAATGGTGCATAAATCCCCTGGGCCTGATGAGATGTGTCCTAGGCTGCTATGGGAGGAAGCGGAGTAAATTGCTGGGTCCCTGACAGTGATATTTAATACTTCACAGGCCACAGATGAAGTGCCAGATAACTGGAGGACAATTAATGTGGTTTCTTTGTTCAAAAAGGGAGGCAGGGATAGGTGAGGTAATTACAGATCAGTTAGTCTGATGTCAGTGAAAAGGAAATCATTGAAAAAATTCTGAAGGACAGGATTAATTAACACTTGGGAAAGCAGGGATTGATCAGGGACAGTCAGTATGGATTTGAAAGAAGGAGATCCTTTCTGACTAGTTTGAGATTTTTGTAAAGGTGACTTGATGAGGGTAGTGCATTTGATATGGTGTACATGGACTTTAGTAAGGCCTTTGACAAAGTCCCGCATGGAAGGTATTTTGGAACATTGAGATTTGTTTGAGATTCTCCCATTTGTGGAAACATCTCCTCAATATCTAATCTATCAAGTTCCCTCAGAAACTTGTATATTTTAATAAGATCACTTCCCATTCTTCTGCACTCTCCCCTCCTCCAAGTTATTAATATAGGTAGTAGATAATTGAGGCCCAGGGACTGATCGTTTCAGCATTCTATCAGTTATATTTCCAATATGAAAAAGACCCATTAATCCAACTCTCTGTAATAATCAATTGTAATCCATAGTAATGCATAACCCTCAATGGAATAAACTCTTGCCTTGTGTAATAGCCTTTAGCCTAATTTTCAAATGCCTACTGAAAATTCAAATACACTATATCTACTGGCTCCCCTTTATCAACTTTGCTTGATATATCCTCTAAGAACTCCAGCATTTTCTGTATGACAGATGTAAGACTGACTGGCCTATAGTTTCCTGCTTTGTGTCTTCTTCCTTTCATGAACAGGGAATTCACATTAGCAGTTTCCAATCTACCAGATGCCTCACAGAATCCAGTACGTTCTGGGATAGTTCCACTAACGTCTCATTTATCTCTGCAGCCACTTCCTTTAAAACCCTTGCTTACAGGTCCTGATGTCTTGTCTGCCTTTAGTCCCATTAGTTTGTCAAAAACTTTGTTCCTCCTGATTGAGACTGTACAAGACCTTTTCTCCTATTAGCACCTTACATGTCTGTTATCTTTAGGATGTATATAGTGTCTTTCCCTATGAAGACCAATGCAAAACATTGGTTTAAATTATCTGCCATTTCCCTGCTGTGCATTATCAATTCTCCAGTTGCATCTTCCAAAAGTCCCACACTTACTTCAGCAACTCTTTTCTTTAAAATTATGCCCATAGTTACTCATGATGTTTGTCTTTATATTTATTGACAATTTTCTCTATTTATTAAGTTTTTAGTCATCTACTGCTAGTTCCTAAAAAGAAATCCTAATCTTCTGGTCTACCACTAAAATCTGCGGCTTTGTATACTTTAGTTTTTGACTGCATACTCTCCTGAAACAACATTTGTTAACCATGGGTGATTCATCCTTCTCATTAAGTCATTTTTGACACGAAGAAATTTTTGTTGAGCATTATGAAATAGCTGCTTAAATGTTTGATACAGTTAATCCACGGACTTTCACTTTTATCTCATCAAGGACAGTGATTCCTGAACTCTGGTAGTATCAAGTGCCTGAATGATCATATCCAGCCTCACTGGACTGGAATCAGACTTGCCCCTTGTCTGACAGTGTCAGCACCCCTTTACTGTCAGTATTTCCCCACTAAGAATTGATTCCCTTTGACTCTCAGACATGGCTACTTTCCTGATATGCATGCAGTGTGTTTGCTGCATAAACTATTGGCACCTCAGGTCTATTGGCAGGTCTCAGGTTGACATGCCCCAGTCCCATAGAATTAGCTGCTCATTGCCTTGACTGCTTAGTGCTCCCGACTGTGACAAGCTGTCTGGCCCTTCCCTCTGTGCTAAAAATCAATGCAACAAACAGATGCTGACAGCCTGCAGCTAAGCAATAAAGATCCTGTGCCTTAAGACAGCAATGTGGTAGTGTATAAGTCAAAGTTGAAGTTACAGCGTGTTCACCCAGAAAGAAATGTGAAACATACAGAGGCTGGCAGCCTTAGAATGCTCAGAAAACAAGATGGGAGCCAGTAGATGCATCCTGTCTGTATCCTTCTGTACCAATGACAGAGCAGGAGCATGTGGTCTGAGGTGTCTCTGAACCCAAGCATAGTGTTAGAGGGTTAGAGGCATGTAACCTGATCCAAGAACAGGTACACAGATGTTGTAAGGCTGCTGGATTACTACTGCCGACTTTTGTGGTCAAAGTTAAAAATCACACACAACACCAGTTTATAGTTCAACAGGTTCATTTGGAAGCATTAGCTTTCAGAGCACTGCTCCTTCATCAGGTGGATGCCATGTTTGAGCTAGATGGTGGTTGTATAGCATGCAGTGACTTGTTCTGAAGAGAACAGGTGATGATTGGGCCAAGGATTTGACGAGCTGAAGCCACTGATTTACATGCTGGGAATTTGAACCATTTAGTTTCTTGGGAAGGGAAGGAACGTTGGAAGTGGCATATAAATTACTTGAGTTGGGCTTTTAATGATTTGAAGATGCATGGGAATAAGGTTGCTGTAACCTGATTGTGCAGTCATCATTTACAGCTCGAGAAGAATACCAGAAGAAGTCTTCTCAATGTTGAGATTCTGATCATTTAATTCTTACCAGATTTTCCCACCTGTTTTGTCATTATTCACACTACACTAGAGAAGGAAATTTCCATCTGCAGTGTCAGATCTTTGAATGGGACTTTTTTTCCAAACTGTTTATTCAATTTTTTTTATTTTGGTATGTTTGCCGGCATTGAAAAGGATGGTAATGTATTATTCTGGGGCAGAAGAGAACAGTTTGGTGAGTGGGTGAGGGGTTTGGGGGGGATAGGAGGATTTAAGGATGAAGGATGTGTGGGAGTGGTTAGAGTGGAGGAGGGTCTCTGCATTGCTTTATTTATTGTTTTGACCTGCCAATATTCTCAAGCGTGGAGATGTGGCCATAAAACCAAGATACATCGGCAGTGTATCACCTCCACATCTGGGCCTATTGCTGCTTCCAGTTCTCTTCTGGAAGCAGTTCCCTGACAGGAATTGGGTAGCAGGCCTTTCCAAGACAGAGATGGAAAGGCGGGGTTAGGAAAATTCCTGATTTCCAATATCAATCTCAATCTCAGTCACAAAAATCTAGCGTCAAGTATCTGTGCACGATATTTGATTATTTCAGGTGAATTAACTTGGTCCTCAGACAGAATTATGTCCTCTGAGTGCAATATTCATAACATTATAAAATGTCATTTATAAAACAGTTTTATGTTTTTACTAAATTGCACACAAACATTCTTTCTCAGCTGGGGTTTCGTACTGCCTACAATGAAGCTTTATCAATAGAATTAAATATGCAGATTCCAGTAATATTCTGACAGCATTATACATGTTGCCAAAGCTTCTTAAAGCCCAATGCAAACTCTACTAGTTTGACCATGACAATAATTTACTGCTACGCATAAACCTTACACTATCCATAAGCTTACTATTAATGTAATCAAAATTCAACCACTAGGGGGCTTAACGACTGCTGCTTAGCTTTTTCCATTTTTCCAGTGCTCTGGCTAAGAATTAAGCAATAAAAAAATGTAAAAGCTGGAGATAGTTCAACTAGGTATTGGTTACACAATTAAGTAATTATCATTGTTTCAGAAGAGTAAATTATTCTGGGAGCACTGGCATGAGGAGATTGAGTGTAAAATAACTCTTAATGGTCAAAATAGCAATGGTTGGAATTTTTTAAACCCACTGAAGCTTTCAGAATGGCGGCAGGCAAAATTTCTGTTTCCCTGCAGGTTAAATGTTTGTTATTAAGTTCTCAAAACCTTTCAGGAGGTTTGTGTTTCCTCACTTTTGGCTGATAAAATTGCACCCGTGCACATAATTGTAGCAGGCTGGGTGTTAATGAGAATTCATGACATGCTAATGAATGCAAAAGAGGTTTCTGCTACAGTTGGGAAACACAAACTGCCTGTATAGATACGAGGCGTGGAACTGGCAGCATTGACTGCTTCCTCCAACACCTGGTACGTACAATCTTCTTCACTAACTTGGCTCCTTCAGAAGAAAAAGCCATCTCTTTGCTTATAGTGTTAAACCGAAGCCTCCCCATGTTGATCAGTTCATGAGAAGTCTCACATGCAGTCTGCCATCTTATACTTAAAAATAGTGTTGAGGCTGAAGCCTCTGCATATTAATCAATTCATGGCAAGTTTCATTCATACACATGTAAGTTGAATGCGCTCACTAATTTGACCAAATGAAGTAGCCACACTGGTTACTTTCAGCAAAAGTGATCGGGTCCAGCAAGTGAGGCTTGACTTAAAAGGAGGATCTACTTAAATGGGAAATTAACCTCAAAGGGGTTCAACCTAAGAGGGGATTAACAGAAAAGATGGATAAGTTGGTGGGCTGAGTGGAAAGGAAAAGTAGGCAAGAGATCCAATGGTCCACTGGAGCCACTGAAAAGATCCTGGGGAACGGAGGGAGCAAACTCGGATGAAAAGGTAAGAGTGATAGTCATAGGAGCAAGGGGCAATGAATGGCTGGAGATGAAGGGCAGGGACACAATAGGCTAAGTTGTTATGCCAAGGAGAGAGAAACAGCAGTGGAACTGAATGAGGGAAAATGTAAAAATGAGTCTGGGCATGGGGAACTCAGTGGGAGTGAGAACACATGGATAGGCAAGTATATCCAGGGAAAGGATTGATAGATCAGGGGAAGGGGGAAAGAATGTAATGCAGAGGGGATGGGCAGAAGAGAGAAGACCAACAAATTTTGTGTTGGATGGGAAGTATATTCAAAAGGGGGAGGATAAACCGTGAAAGAATTGAAATTAAAAATATAACCATCATCTTTCACCAACTTGTTGTCGCGTGAGGGTTTGCCAGATTGCTCAGTACAAAACAGACAAGCCTGAGAATGCATGTAAGTGTTTAGATGCAGGGAACACATACCAAAAGGAATCTATTGAAATCGAAAGTTTCAAAAGCTATTGTGCAAGCAATCTCTTAAGGCCTTTACATTGAAAATAAACAATCACCTCATATGATTAAAGTCTAAAAGCTGCAAACAGCTTCCTCCTGACCATTTCCAATTATTCTCATTAACTTTCAGCAAGAAGGGCAGTTGGGATTCACCAGCAGTTAGATAAAAATTATCTGATTAGTCATTGTCAGCATGGATTTGGGAATGGAAAATCATGTTTGACAAACTTGTAGAGTTTGAAAAATTACTAACAAAATCGATAAACGGAGTTGATGAGCATAGTATACTAGGATTTTCACAGCTTTTGAAAAGTTCCAATAAAATTAAAGCTCATTGGATATACTGGCATGGATTAATGACTGGCTAACAGACAGAAACTAGGGAGTAGGAATAAATAGGTTATCCTCACATTGGTGACTATTGGGGTACGACAAGGTTCAGTACTTGGACATCAGTTGTCCACAGTATATGTGGATATAGACATGTGAGCAATACAGATATGTGACCAAGTGTACTGTTTCCAAACTTACAAATGATATAAACATAAGCAAGAATTTGTGCTGTGAGGAAGATGTAAAGTGGTGTCAGGAAAATTTGGACAGAATTCATGAGTGGGCAAGTACATGGCAAATAGAATCTAATGCAGAAAATTGGGAGGCTATCCAATTTGGGTGAATAAGCAGATGTAGAGTAGTTCTTAAATTGTGAGATTGGAGAGTATAGGGATAGAAAGGGACTTGGATATCCTTGTTGATAAGCCATAGAAAGTTAATGTGGGTGCAGAAAGCTATTAGGATGGCTAATGAAATGTTGGACTTTATTGCAAGAGGATTTGAATACAGGAGTACTACAGTGTTGCCTCAATTGTACAGGAGCATGGTTTGACCATACCTAGAATACAGTGTTCAGTTTTGAACTCTTTAACCCAGAAAAGGTATAATTGCAATTAGAATACAACAAAGGTTCACCAACTTGTTCTTGGGAGAACAGGACTGTTCTCTGAAGAGAGGTTCGCAAACTAGGCCTGTATTCTCAAGATTTTTGAGCAATGAGTTACAAACGCATTGAAACTTACAAAATACTTAAAGGGGGTAGACAAAACAGAGCTGAAAATGTGTTGCTGGAAAAGCGCAGCAAGTCAGGCAGCATCCAAGGAGCAGGAGAATCGACGTTTTGGGCTTGAGCTCTTCTTCAGGAATGAGGAAAGTTTGTGCCAAGCGGGCTAAGATAAAAGGTAGGGAGGAGGGACTTGGGGGAGGGGTGTTGGAAATGCGATAGGTGGAAGGAGGTTAAGGTGAGGGTGATAGGCCGGAGTGGGGGTGGGGGTGGGAGTGGGGGCGGAGAGGTCAGGAAGAAGATTGCAGGTTAGGAAGGTGATGCTGAGTTCGAGGGTTGGGACTGAGATAAGGTGTAGGGAGGGGAAATGAGGAAATTGGAGAAGTCTGAGTTCATCCCTTGTAGTTGGAGGGTTCCTAGGCCGAAGATGAGGCGCTCTTCCTCCAGCCGTCGTGTTGCTGTGGTCTGGCGATGGAGGAGTCCAAGGACCTGCATGTCCTTGGTGGAGTGGGAGGGGGAGTTGAAGTGTTGAGCCACGGGGTGGTTGGGTTGGTTGGTCCGGGTGTCCCAGAGGTATTCTCTGAAACATTCCACAAGTAGGCAACCTGTCTCCCCAATATAGAGGAGGCCACATCGGATGCAGTAAATGATGTGTGTGGAGGTGCAGATGAAAACAGATGCAAGTAAGATGTTTCTCCTGATTGTGGAGTCTAGAACAAGGGGCATAATTTAAAATAAAAGAGCTGCCAATTAGGACTGAGATGAGGTGACTTCTTTCTACTCAGAATTGTGAATCTCTGGAATTCTCTACCCCAGGACCTTGTGTAAGCTCAGTCTTTAAATATATTTAAAATAAAGGTTGATAGATTTCTAATTACCAATGGTGTACAAGGTTGTGGGTTAAAAACATTGAAGTATTTGATCAGCAGTGACCATATTAAATGGCACAGCAGACTTGATGGGATGAATGGCCTACACCTGTTTCTATTTCCTATGTTCCTATATGATGTACATGTTTTCCTAATTATGAGGAAAGGCCAATGAGCTGGTGATGTGTGAGTTGCTGTGCAGTGTAGCTTCTTTTCAAGTTTAAATGTGAACCTTGACAGATGGGAGAGGGGGCAGTTGCGCTGTATTTCAAATAATACAATGTGGGGAGGTGCAATCAAGTGACAGACTATGAATGCACATGAGGCACACAATGGAAATGTCTGGTACCCAATCGTTTGTGAGACACTCCAATGCAGTGGCCAACTTATAATGCTGAGTCAGACAGTCTGGGTTTAGTCCTTCTTGCCCAAGACTTGTGTCATAATTTTGAGTAAAATATCTACAATGCTAACACACACCTGGGGAATGCAGTACAGGTGGTTCTCTTATAATATCATAGTTCGGTTCCTGCTTTATAAGAAAATTGCACAATACCAGCACCATTTAAACTAATGGGGCCGGAATCATATTATAGCCAATACAGGTAAGGAAAATTTGGCAATCATGTTATAGCCAATTCATGCTATAGAAACACATGCTAAAGGAGAACCACCTGTATTGAGCAGATAGTGGTTCCTGCCTTGCTGGTGTACGAGAGATCATTCATTCTCTTGTAGCACTGAATCCAATCTCTTCTGATTCTCCCATAGGTGCTCACCTCCACTGCCACCTTGGTTTAAGTTGTCTTGGCTACTCAGGATGGCCTATGATGACATCCCATGGAACCAACACATTCTTCTCACTTAGGGACATGCCACAGGGGCTGATTTTTGGCAGGACTCTAGAATTTCCAGGGGTGGAGATGAATGATGAACTGAGGTTCACTAATGCTCCTGAGTTTCAGACAGTGAAATGCCATCTGAGTGCCTTTTAAATATGGTGCCTGGAATGTTCTAGCAGGCTGCCTGCCACTAAAATCTGGCATTTTACATACACATAGATGTGTAATAGGCTTAAAAGAAAGTAATTACATGGGAAAACCTGACACCCTCCAGATCCTCCTGATTTTCAACCTGCCTCCACACTTAGGCTCAGAAATGAAACTTATGCCTAATGGCTGTCACTGATATTAGAGGTGTTGATCTAACAAGGAATAACTAAGAAGTGATCAGCAAGGCACTGATAATGTAGAAATGATTTAATACTACCTAGGGAACCCAAGAAGTCATGCAAGAAATAACAAAGGTCATATTAACATTAAGGCCAGCAAATAGGCAATTAAACAATTAATCCTAAATAGGAAAAGTCTTTAATTTTTTTGTGCCAGATCACATCAGCAAACAATATCTGCAGCATATTGTCATGAATTCATTCAGGAAATGAAATAGAATACAATGGAATAGTGTTAATTCTTCAGATTGAGGCTGCAGTCAGTTCCAATCAAGATACAAGAGTTGTTTTTAATTGTGACAAGATCACATTGGGAACTCCACCTATAAGAGAGAGTGGCACAGTTTGAATCCAATTTAACTAAACAGAATAATTAATTAGTAATACTTTTAAAGTATTCATGTCAGTCGTATTATTACCTCAAATCAGAGGATAAAAAAACTGCACTAACAATCCAGCAACCATAAAATATAAATTCCAGTCCCAATCAATGAAGGGCACAAGTTCAGATGGACTGATCCTAGTAAAAGCCCAAAAGGATATTAGGATCAAATTCTCACTGTGCTGAAACATCGGAGCCCAAATGACATAGGCTATGGGAGGTTCGTGGCAGAATGGGACAAAAAGTCTGGCAAGGCTGATCTCAATATCTGAGTCGGCAAGTGTGGCGCTGGAAAAGCGCAGCAGGTCAGGCAGCATCTGAGTGTTCCTGATGAAGGGCTTATGCCCAATACATCAAGTCTCTTGCTGCTCAGATGCTGCCTGACCTGTTGTGCTTTTCCAGCGCCACACTTTTCAACTCCAATTCTCCAGCATCTGCAGTCCTCACTTTCTCCTGATCTCAATGTCTGGAGTGACTTGTTGCATTTTTTATGCATTGCTGGGCTTTCAGGCAATTTCTTTTCCAGGCAATGGTCAGTTGCAAATAATAGGGGATTACTGCTTGCTAAGTGTTTTATTAACTGCCCCTCTGTCTTGTCTCATTATTATGAAGTTTCCTATGCGACCAAACAAGGTGAACAAACTGGATGTGAAAAATTCTCGACAAGGAATTAAAAGCAGGTACCTAGCAACTTCAGTTCCATGCTGGTTATGAGGAGCCTTTGTGTTGGTCACCATGCAACAGCATCTCAAGGCCCCTTATCCATAGACACTGCATCCAGTATTTTCCAACCCCTTAGCATCCTTGTGGCATCTCTTCAGTCCACTTGCAAGACAGCTAGGAAGCACAGAGCTGCTTTGCAAGGTATATAGGCAACTTGCATCAAAAGCCTGATTCTAGGATATTTTGCAGGCAGGGACAGACACCCAGCTCATGGATTGGACCAGGATGCATCTCAGGATTGTTCACTTACTGTTTTAGTGATGGATCATGTCCTGCCTGCCTGCATGCTTATAGCATCTAAGGCTTGACATGCTTTGCCCTGCATGGCCTTCCCATGCCATGACTCTTAACACATTGGCACTTCAGCCAGTGATGAATGCTATCAATATTGCCATGCTTTTTTGTTCAGACTCACAGCTTGTCAATAAGGATCTATTTATTCAATTTATTCACTTACAGGATGTGGGTGTCCCTAGCTGCCCACGGGGCAGTTAAGAGTCAACCATCTTGCTGTTTCAGGGAAGGGCAGTGGGGTTGGGGAGGGAAACATCTTGATGTACAGTGTACACATACATCAATCTAACACCTACAGCATGTGTCAGTTGCCAAGATCCCAGTTAGAAAGCCTCTGATGGTTTTACTTCCATTTGTTTTTGCTGGCAATAAACAAAAGGCTCTTGGACATTGAAGGGGCAAATACTTGAAGTGTGCATTTGAAATCTCCAGTTATATTTAATTTGAAATCTTTTCTTAGCCCACATGTAATGCATGTAGGGTGAATATGCTTAGGGTTCAAAAGTGAAAAACAAGTAGCAAAATGTTATTGGTGCTTGCAAATCTAGCACTGGCATATTAATAGTGCAGAAGTTAGTGGCTTGAAAAGAAGTGAGTGTTGGCCAAGAACAATCCATCACTTGGGTGCCTTTTAAGAGTGATGTAAGGAATGGAAATCATCGCTTCATCAAATGTCATGTAAGTATAATGGTAGAGTGTACTAAATTCAGTTATAGGTTTCGTGACTGAGGTGGGTCTGAGATGGGAGGGGAGTTTGAGTGTAACAGGCATTTCCTTTTTGATGGAATGTGTTAGTTATGCAGCCAGCATGGCACCTTCATCAAATTGGTGCACATGCTGCAACCAGGGCCATGGTTGAGCAGACAATAGATATGGCTCTACTGTTTGGACCTGTTTGAGTGGGTCCCTCATTAAAGTCTGGACAGAGGGTACTGCACCATCCTGATGTACTGTGCTCTATATAATTGAAGCAGGCAATGAGGTGGTGATAAATGCTGAAAAACTGGGGAATGGAAGCAGTTTTTGAAGGAGGAAGATAAGAACATTGGAGAAGAGGAAGCTGACATTGTTCATGACAGGGGTCAGCTGCATCAGGGACTACAAACCAAACAGGATCTGATTAAGACCTGGTTCTAGCAGATAACTGCTGATACAGCAGACTATTCTAAAATGTTAAATTGTCTCTGGTCATCGTTGAAGCATTTAGTTCGCATTGTGGGGGTGAACTACATCCTCTGCTTATTTTGTTTGTGTTCTCTTTTACTGGCTGTAAATAAAAAATCATGCTTGGAATTGTCTGATTGCTTGTGATGTTCACCAACTGGGCAATGACAAGCTATGGGTCTCCAGTGGGCACTGGGGCAGAGTAACAATGACACAGAGAGGGTATTTTGATGGGATGTAGCTAAGGACAGGTAATCCACATAGCGCGGTGGTTAAACAGTGACAAAGGTGAGAAAATGGGGTTCTGTGTGTGAGACAGTGTCAAACATGCTGGCTATGTACTGAAGAGATTTGGATTTATGTTTATCATTGATCTTATGTACTATGTGGCCAGTGCCCAACACATTATTGTTGGGAGATTCCAGGCACACAGGTCCGAACTTAATTAGGAGAAGTAAAGTCTATATCTTTTTTGCTGATACTTATTACCTTGCTTCATTGCCAGAAGTATTTGGGTTGGCTGCCAGGTCTCTTGGTGACTGTTAAGCTCAGAGAAATCAGAAAAGTTAAGGGAGAAAAAAGATATTTTGTGATATTTTGTGGCTGCTGTGCAATTACCTTGCTGCTGAGGGGCAATGCAGATTGCCAATGCTTAACCGGGTGCTCAGCAACCATTCAATGATGGCACAGACACCAATAATGTTCGTTTTCAGTGGATGTCCGCTGAATCATGAATTGTTTTGGAACAATATGTGATAACATGGAGCTAGAATTGGACAAGAAGGTCATCACAGGGGCAGGACAGGTAGTTAATGAGGTGAATTTAATAAGGTACAATGAGAAATCCCATTCGTCACAGCAATAAACCCTCCAAAAGACATGATGCAGCTCAGACCTAGCCCAACAAAACAAAGATTCAGCCCCCTATGTAGCATCTCCCAGCCCCTGATCCTAGCACTTTAGCAATTGACAATAATCAGCAGTGAACTGTGAACTGGTGCTGCATGGTGGCTCAGTGGTTAGCACTACTACCTCACAGCACCAGGGACCCAGGTTCAATTCCCATCTCAGGCAACTGTCTGTGTGGAGTTTGTACATTCTCCCCGTGTCTGTGTGGGTTTCCTCCCACAGTCCAAAGATGTGCAGGTTAGGTGAATTGGCCATGCTAAATTGCCTGTAGTGTTAGGTGCATTAGTCAGGGATAAATGTAGGGGAATGGGTCTGGGTGAGTTGCTCTTTGGAGGGTCAGTGTGGACTTGTTGGGCCGAAGGGCCTGTTTCTACACTGTAGGGAATCTAACCAAACTCTATACTGACCAGACAACCACACATTTATTTAACTTGGCAATCTAGGATCCATATAAGTTGCCATTCGAGTACTAAAAATCATTTTATATCACCAACAATTGATTTTCATGTCATTATTATTAAGATCTTTTTTCTCCCTTAACTTTTCTGATTTCTCTGAGCTTAACAGTCACCAAGAGACCTGGCAGCCAACCCAAATACTTCTGGCAATGAAGCAAGGTAATAAGTATCAGCAAAAAAGATATAGACTTTACTTCTCCTAATTAAGTTCGGACCTGTGTGCCTGGAATCTCCCAACAATAATGTGTTGGGCACTGGCCACATAGTACATAAGATCAATGATAAACATAAATCCAAATCTCTTCAGTTTGAAGAACCATGCATAAACTCAATACTCATTTGGGCGTCCTCAGCTCCTGAACTCCTCTGGGAGTTGTAACTAATATTTAGCATGGTTTCACAGCTGATGTGAGCCTTCCAGTATCTCAAACAAACCAGACATTTCTACATGAAGCATAACATTGCGACACAATGGACTCTTTGACTGTGAGAGACATCATTGGCCGATGAAATGCATTTTTCATAAAGTATTTCTATCCTGTCGCTATTTTGTCTCTCACTTTGAAAGTCTATTCTCAGATGAAACCATAACATCATCATCACACCAGGTTTCAGTGTACACCTTCGATTATAAATGGGCCATTTTGACCATAGTTGAAATGTTGAAAGTTTATCCTTTATTTTCATTTGTGTTGCTGAATACGTGAGGAGTAGCGCAGCAGCAGCAGTAGTAGCTGCTAGTCACCCTGCTGCTTTCCACCATGTTCCTGTCAGTATTCCAATGAGAACAAATGTGAATTCAAAAGATATTTTGGAGAAAGGAGAAGCTTTGACAATCAGCTATTTAGATATCGAAAACATTTAACATAGTTTTCTGCGGTTGACAGACAGTTAAATGAACTTCTTGCCTAAACTTATTTTCCTCCAATTACAACTAAACCATAATGATTCGGTGGATCTGTAATTGGCAGACCAGAAAATCAGATAGGACTCATCCAGCAGAATTGAGCACCTTTTGTGCCTTTACATTCAGGCAGTGGTTACAAGAATGTTTTCTGTTTGTGCCCCCAATAATAAGGTATCATCTCTGAGAGAGTTCCCCGATTTAGAGTCATAGAGTCATAGAGATGTACAGCATGGAAACAGACCCTTCAGTCCAACCCGTCCATGCCAACCAGACATCCCAACTCAATCTAGTTCCACATTCCAGCAACCAGCCGATATCCCTCCAAACCCTTCCTATTCATGTACCCATCCAGATGCCTTTTAAATGTTGCAATTGTACCAGCCTCCACCCTCTAGCAGCTCATTCCATACATGTACCACCCTCAACATGAAAAAGTTGCCCTTAGGTCCCTTTTATATCTTTCCCCTCTTACCCTAAACCTGTGCCCTCTAGTTCTGGACTACCCCACCCCACGGAAAAGACTTTGTCTATTTATCCTATCCATGCTCCTCATAATTTTGTAAACCTTTATAAGGTCACCCCTCAGCCTCCGACGCTCCAGGGAAAATAGCCCCAGCCTGTTCACCCTCTCCCTACAGCTCAAATCCTCCAACATCCAATCCTGGCAACATCCTTGTAAATCTTTTCTGAATCCTTTCAAGTTTCACAACACGTTTCCGATTGGAAGGAGACCAGAATTGCACGCAATATTCCAACAGTGGCCTAACCAATGTCCTGTACAGCCGCAGTATGACCTCCCAACTCCTGTACTCAATACTCTGACCAATAAAGGAAAGCATACCAAATGCCTTCTTCACTATCCTATCTACCTGTGACTCCAGTCTCAAGGATACATGAACCTGCACTCCAAGATCTCTTTGTTCAGTCACACTCTCTAGGATCTTACCATTAAGTGTAAAAGTGCTGCTAAGATTTGCTTTCCCAAAATTCAGCACCTCACATTTATCTGAATTAAACTCCATCTGCCATTTCTCGGCCCATTGGCCCATCTGATCAAGATCCTGTTGTAATCTGAGGTAACCTTCTTCGCTGTCCACTACACCTCCAATTTTGGTGTCATCTGCAAACTTACTACCTGTACCTCTTATGCTTGCATCCACATCATTTATGATTTCATCATAAATATTCCCCGGATACTCTTAAAAGGCCTCATGGGAATGCTTGCCAGTTGAGTTCTGGTATCAACATCACTAATATGGTAGGAAAGGCTTCAAACTCTTCCAACCAAAAGTAATTAATCTTGAAGAATTTAAAATAGATCTAAGTCCCTATTGAATTCAATGTACATTTCCTTGTTTTTCTCAAATGATGAGCAGCAGTGCAGATTATTCATACAACCAAATTTGGGTGGTGGCACAGTGTAGCCTCACAGTACCAGAGATCTGGGTTCAATTCCACCCTTGGACAACTATGTGTATTGAGTTTTCATGTTCTCCCCATATCTGCATGGGTTTCCATTGGGTGCTCCAGTTTCCTCTCACAGTCCAAAGATGTGCAAGTTAGGTGGATAGGCCATGCAAATGGTCCAGTAGTGTCCACAGATGTGCAGGCTAGGTATGGGAATTAGCCATGGGAAATGTAGGTTGATGCATATTCAATGGACTGAATGACCTCTATCTGCATTGGAAGGATTAAAACCCATGTTGAAATTGCCTACAATTTGAGATTGGGTTGATGGTGTGGGAAAGGGCACAGTTATAGCCAATTTCTCCACTCAATTGGGACAATTAGAAATTCAACCCTTGTATGTCCATCTCACACTTTGAAAAATGACATTTTGTGCCATGCCTTCAGTCCCACTACACCATTTATATCACTGCACTGAAGTTGAATTTTGAATATTGTACACTGTAACATGCTCAAATGTCTCTGAGTATAAGAAGGGTGTTTTAAATGTTCTTGTAACTAAATGCATACATTTGTTTTAAATAGCTGTTATACCAAAGGTGTAGATCTATGATTGGTATTTTACAGTGAAAAGTACAGCTGGCATGCTTGTGCTATACCTTCAGTGTGCTCAACAACAGAAAATTTCTGTTCTGTGTCTTGAGAAATGAGCATGGAGCTCAACTTCTCAAGTAGCCAGTTTTAGTTGAGGAAAGTTGCAGTGTTGGTTCTTTTATAGATGTCAACCATGGCCCATTCACAGCAGTAACTCCTCTGAGCTTGTGGTTTCAAACATCACCAAAAACTTGAGCTTATAATCTACACTGACACTGAGTAATTTTAACCTGGCAAACATGAGTTGAGAAGAGATAGATTCATGAGGCAAATGACTTAATTGCTATATCCATGGGCCAGGAGGAGCAGAACTGCTTCCTGCTGCCAACCAAATTACTTTATGAACATCACACAATCAAGCAGCCACTATCACCTCTAACATTGAGCTCCCCATTCATCATGCCTCATCCCAATATCCCATTCACTTCCCAGGAAATCCCATTCATTCTCAAACCTAAAATGTCCCTGTTCTAAAGAACAGTCCTATTGGACTTGAACCTTAACTCTGTTTCTCTCTCTACAAATACTGCCCAGATCTACTAAGTTCCTTCAGCACTTTTTGCATTAGTCCCAAAATGTCCTATTAACACCTATGATGTCCCACTCACCTTTGTGATGCCCCTATTAGCCCTGTACTACCCCATTAATGCCGTAATATTTCATTCACCCCGAGGATGGTCCTTCACCTCCCTGTCCTACAATGTCATATTGGTCAGCCACCATGCCTCATTCTTATAAATGATGCCTCAATTAAGGTTGTGATGCTCTATTTGCCCCAGTAATTTTCCAGTTTCTCATGATATCCTACTCACCTTGTATTGTTCCATATAGCCTTGCATTGCCCCATTTATCTCTGTCATTTCCCATTCATTCCTGTACGGCCTTATTCACCTTCCATAATGTTCCTTTCAACGCATCTGATCTTCCATCTGTCCCTGCATTACCAATTCAGCCCCGCAACATCTCATTTACCATCCATGACTTCCTATTCACTCTGAGTCAATACCCTATTAATTCCTCCAATGTGAAATTCAACTATCTCAATGTGCTATTCACACTTAATGATGTCCCATTCATCCCCCACTTTGTAAAGATGTAATGCAATCTGAGTATCAGACCTTTTACAAGTCAGAGAAAATTTGGTGCTGATATAAGAAGTCAAGATCACTGCAAGCTGAACTTCAAAGGCAGCACAAGATGGTCAGTCATGAGGAAAATGAAAAGCCATTGAAGAAATTGAGCAAGCCAATTCAGTACACGGACCTCAGGGAAGAAAGCGCACAAAAATGTGTATGTCACCATCGTGGCATACTGTAAAAACATGCCAACTGCTATCTTGAAGTGTCTGAGATGTGAGGAAACACGCCACATAGATGAGGTGATTTCATATCATGGGGAGCACAATGTCCCAAATGCAGGAGAGTGGAACATTTTGAAAGACTCTGCAGAAATCCAACACTGAATACATTGAACTGAGGAAGATAGTGAAAACAAAGCAAATTAAAAAACCAAAAACACCTCAAAGCCAGAAAAAAACAGATTCTGTGCACAACTCAACAATACTGGAAAATAATTCTGTAGTGTTAAACTGAAATAAATGGGCACACCATAAAATTTTAAGTTCGCATAGGAGCATTTGTCTCAATGTTATCAAATCAGTTTAAATGGTTCAAAAATAACAATTACGACTATCCTCAATGAAGTCACAGGGACCCGAAGAAATATCTTTGTAAGTAAAAAGCCAGCAAATCTCAGGATCCCTTTATGTCATGCAAAATAAAGAATGTTCTCCACAAAGGAGGAATGCATGTTTAAAATGTGAATTAATTCACAAGTTCAACGAGACTGCAGATGTTGACCAAGGAAGTGAATTTTGAACTGAATTCTCAAGATTGTTTGCAGGTTTAGGGAAATTGAAGTTCAAGTGTTCCAAAGCCAAAGCCAAAGCCAACCTATTTGTACACTCGAAGGAAAATGCCACACCCTCTCTTGGATAATGTTAAAGAAATAGATTCCAAGTTCAAACAAGGAGTAATTTCAGTAGTTACAGCAATATTGGAATGATGTTCAGGAATAGTTGCAGGAACAAACCTAATGGTTCAATAAGAGTCAGCATGGATCTAACCCAACTGATTAAAGCAATGCAACATGAGATTCAATGAATGATTTCAATGGGTGATAGTCTCACAAAACCAGCTAAAAGCACCTATTCACGAAACTAGATTTAAAGCAGTAGGTTCTGGCAATTATCTCTGAATGAAGACTATGAAAAGTTTATTACACATTTTGGGGTTTATTTAACAGGTTACCCTTTAGAATAGTATTCACACCAAAAATTTACCAAAGATCAATGTCAAACACATCAGAAGGTAACAGATCACATGGAGGACATAATAGTAGATGAAAAGAGAAAAGAAGAACATGGCCAAGAGTTAGAATAACCAAGAAAATGCTTTGGAAGACATACTTAACTTTAAGTGTGAAGCCAAGTATATGCAACTGTGAATAACATTCATTGGGCACACAATCTGATCTATTGACACGATAGTGGACACCCGAAATACCAAAGTGATCAAGAAACATTACAGAGCTTCAAAGATTCTTTGAGATGGGCAACAAGGTTGGAAAGATTTTATCAAACTTAGCAGAGATAAATAAATTTTAAGACAGTTACTGTGTGAGGGTCAGTAATGGTGTTGAGATATTGACCAGAAAATAGTGTTTGACATATTCAAACATCTCCAGACCTCATAAGAAATCCTAACACACTATGATCTGCATCACCTGACCATAATAACAGTCAACGTATCTTCAACAGGAATGGGACAGTACAGTGTAGACCCATGTATAATGCTTCCAGATCACATAACCACCAATGTGCAACAATTGAAAATGAGGCTGGAGCAGCAACATGGATATGGAAAACATTTTCAAGTCAATAAGGGGCCTACAGTTGAAGGTAGAAACCAACCAACAATCATTGGTTATTCTCCAAAATATAGCAGAAAAACCCTGAATTCAACAGTTCAGTTTATGGCTGATAAGGAATGACTCCGCAACTGAATACAAGCAGGAAAAGTATCAGACAACAGTAGACACTCTATCAAGGACACTAATAAATACATCAGAGAAAGTCTATATTATCATAAATCACAAAACATTTACAGGCTACCGAAAGAAAATTGCAGGAAGTCCAGGGAGAACATACGTGTGATGCAGAATATATTCAGATGAAGAAATACTGTCTGGAAGACTGGCCTGAGTATATACCAAATGATCCCATGCTACTTCAGTGCTTTGAGCAGTATAGACTTCTTACTATCATCAACAACTTGCTCATTTTCAATGAAAGATTCATGACACTTAAGAGCACTTAAATTTGAAATTCTTCAGAGAATTCATCAAGGTCATTTGGACATTATGAAGTGTCATGTGAGAGCACAACAGTGTGGTGGCCAGGGATTTCAAACTCAATACAAGAAATGATCAATAATTGCATTATGTGTACAGTGAGCAAGAGAAGAAAGAACCATTATTGCCATCACCTTTTCCATCAAGTAAGTGGGAGTTCTTGGGTCTGGGTTTTTTTGAGTTTAACGGCAAGGTCTTAATTATTGTCACAGAATTCTACTCAACATGATTTTGAAGTAAATCATCCACACTAAATTTTGCCAGAAGCAGTGACAGAAACACTTAAAAATATCTACTCAACACACAGCATTCTGGATGTTTTAGTCTCAGACAGGGTTCAAAGTTTTCCAATGAGCAGTTAAAGAGACTTGCCAGTAAATATGATTTTATTCATGTCACAAGTTCACCCCATTATCCTGAAGCAAATGAAAAACCTAAGTAAAGGTATTCATACAATCAGGATGTTATTGAAAAAGAATGAAGACGTAAATCTCACACCATTAAGCTAAAGATAATCACCACTACAGAATAGATTATTTGATGGGGATGAAATTGAGAACACAATTTCCATCCCTGAGTCAGAAATTACCTCGAAATATGTGAGTGACCATAACACAAAGACACAAAGAAATACAAAGGGACAAGCAAGCTTGAAATTTTAATAAAAGGTACAGAACACTAGTGTTACCAGAGCTACAGCCAAGGAAGAAAGTATGGATAAAGGTTCAATAGACAGAAGGAATAATAGAACATAAAACATAGAACGTTCCTGCGCAGTATAGGCCCTTCGGCCCTCAATGTTATGTCGGCCTGTGAAAATAATCTGATGCCCATCTAACCTACACTGTTCCATTATTATCCATTTCTATGTCCAATGACCATTTAAATGCCTTTAATAATTGGCGAGTCTACTACTGTTGCAGGCAGGCCCTTCCTCACCCCTACTACTCTCTCAGTGAAGAAACTACACCTAATATCTGTCTTAAATCTATCACCCATCAATTTAAAGCTATGTCCTCTTGTGTTAGCCTTCACCATCCGAGGAAAAAGGGTCTCACTGTCCATCCTATCTAACCCTCTGATTATCTTATACATCTTGATTAAGTCACCTCTCAACCTTCTTCTCTCCAACAAAAACAGTCTCAGTTCCCTCAGCTTGTCCCCATAAGACCTTCCTTCCATATCAGGCAACATCCTAATAATTCCCTTCTGAACCCTTTCTAAAGCTTTCACATCCTTCCTATAATGCGGTGACAAGAACTGTACGCGATACTCCAGGTGCAGCCTTACTAGTACCTTGTACAGCTGAAGCATGACCTAGCATCTCCGAAACTCAATCCCTTGACCAATAAATGCCAACACACCATATGACTTCTTAACAACCCTATCAACTCGGGTGGCAACTTTCAGGAATTTATACACCAGGACATTGAGATCTCTCTGTTCATCTACACTGCCAAGAATTTTACCATTAGCCCAGTACTCTGCATTCCTGTTCCTTCTACCTTACATTTTTCCACATTCAACTCCACTTGCCACTTCTTAGTCCAGCTCTGCATCTTATATATGTCCCTCTGTAACCTACAACATCCTTCGATATTATCCACAACTCTGCCTACCTCAGTGTCATCTGCAAATTTACTAACCCATTCTTCTACACCCACATCCAAATCATTTATAACAATGACAAATAGCAGTGGTCCCAAAACAGATCCTTGCAGCACACCACTGGTAACTGAGCTCCAGGATGAATATTACCCATCAACAACTACCCTCTTTCTTCTTTCAGTTAGCCAATTTCTGATCCAAACAGCTAAATCCCCAAATTCTGTATTTTGTGCAAAAGCCTACTGTGTGGAACCTTATCAAACGCCTTACTGAAGTCCATATACACCACATCAACCACTTTACTTTCATCCACCTGTTTTGTCACCTTCTCGAAGAACTCAATAAGGTTAGTGAGGCATGACCTACCCTTCACAAAACCATGTTAACTATCCTTAAACTAATTATTCCTTTCCAGATTATTATAAATCCTATCTCTTATAACATTTTCCAACACCTTACCCACAACCAAAGTAAGGCTCACTGGCCTATAACTACAGGATTGTCCCAACTCCCCATCTTAAACAAGAGAACAACATTTGCTATCCTCCAGTCTTGTGGTACTATTCCTGTTGACAATGATGGCATAAAGATCAAAGCCAAAACCTCTGCAATCTCCTCCCTGGCTTCCCAGAGAATCTGAGGATAAATCACTTCCAGCTCAGGGGATTTATCTATTTTCAGATCTTCCAAAATTGCTAAAACTTCCTGTTGTCAACCTCAATCCTATCTAATCTTGTAGCTTGTATCTCCGTTTTCTCACTAACATTGTCCTTTTCCAATGTGAATACTGATGAAAAGTATTCATTAAGTGCTTCCCCTATATCCTCAGATTCCACACACAACTTTCCACTACTACCTTTGATTGGCCCTAATCTTATTCTAGTCGCTCTTTTATTCCTGATATACCTATAGAAGGCCTTAGGGTTTTTCTTGATCCTATCTGCCAACAACCTCTCATCACCCTCCTGGAGAAAATACAATAACCAAGATCATGTGGGTTAGAACATAACAATGAATGGTTAGAAGAAATTATAATGTCATATCTTAAATGTAGAACTTTTTCTCAGAGGAAGATGATTAGCAACAAAGGGTTTCTGCACCCACCCAGGTGACAAACACAGACTAGAAGAAGGAAGAGTGCAAAGCAACCAACACCTTAGAATGAGACCAGAATCAAATCCACAAAATTAGTCATAGCACCAGAAAGGTGTATGATTCATATATATTCCAAAATCATTTATTTTTGTGTTTCTATTTTGAATGAGTGGCATATGGGTTTTTGTGTACCAGGAGATTTAATGATTAACTTGTCATTATTTCTGAAGCCATGTTTTTGTAAAGCAATATGAGAGATTTTCTGAGGTGGTAATGCAGACCTTTTTGCATTGGGAGAGTTCTACAAGCAGATAGAATAAATATTGAAGAGTATTAGCTTGCTTTCATTTAGAAGGATCAGAACTTTTGTTTTGCTAAACCGAAAAACTCATAGCTTGGAAAGCATTTTGTTTCAGGTTGCTGAAGTTGTGGTTGTTTAGATTGATATAGTTTTACTGTGCGTGTTCCAAGATCTTTTAAATGATATTTTAGATAAATTGCCTCATTTATTCCATTTTACCTTTTTTTTTGTGTAATAAGCACGTATTTTATTGTCAATACAAAATCTGCAGTATTGCATGTTTGTATACCATCGAACACTACATTTTTAAATATAAATATAACAAAATATTATCTACCAAGTCAGATTTCAGTCTTGGATCTGACTAGTCCATAATAACATCAGCTGGGATCATAACATTGATGAAGTCTGAGGCTTTTGGGGAAGATATTCATTCAGGGTATAAAGAATTTTGGAAAATCTAGAATAATGAGACATCAGGAGAACGTACAATGATACAATGCACGTCAGTCTTACATAATTATGTGGTCAGAACTGGAAGGGAGCATAAGCCTACTTCACTGATGGAGCTCTGAATTTGTTTGCATTCCCTTTGACATTTGGTGGAATATAACTTGAGTGTTAGCACCGATGTTTTAAATTTTTGGCCCACTGACAGTAAAGGAGCGACAATATAGTTCAAAGCCAGGATGGTAAGTACGTTGGAGAGGTTACATGCAACTCATGGCAACTACATTTGTCTGCCGTCCTTGACCTACTAGACAGAAGAATTCTAGATTTGATAGATGCTGTTAAAAGAGGCTTGGTGGGTTGCTACAAGGCATGTTGTAGATGGCACATATTGTTGTCACTGTGCATTGGTGGTAGATGGAGTGATTATTTAACGTGATAGATTTTCTTTTATTCATTCATGGAATGTGAGCATCCCTGGCTTGGCCAGTATTTATTGCTCACCTCTAATTGTGTTGGACAACGTGGTGGTTAGGTACTTTCTTAAACTACTACAATCCTTGGGGTGTGGGAATGGACTCAGTGCTGTTAGGAAGGGAATTCCACGTTACTGACTAGCATTTAACATACAAAAGGTTGGCGAACAGATCCACCACTGAAAGTCCCCAAATTGCCTGATGAAATCTGCTTATGAGGCAAGACCCAGCAGAGAAAAATCAACCCTATGAACAGAGTAGAAGAAAGAATGAGTGGTTTTTTTTTTGGAGTTTTAAAGGAGTACAGCTTAAGTTGCATGGAAGATTAAGGGGTAATCTAATTGAAGTCTTCTGGATATTAGCAAGGAAAAGCAGATAAAGATAAACTGTTTTCACTGGATAAAAATTCTAGAACCCGGGGCGGAGGCGGTGGGGTGTGGAATTGTCTAAGAATTAGGGCCTGGCCATTCAGGAGAGATGTTAAAAAGCACTTCCACATGCAAAGAGTGCTGAAGGTTTGGAACTTTCTTTCTCAAACAGCGATCAATGCTAATTCAATTGCTGAATCTAAATCTGCGATAAATACATTTTTTTTAAACAAGGGTATCAAAGGGTATGGACTCAAGACAGGTATGTGCAGTTACACCTCAGATCAGCTATGATCTTATTGAATGACAGTGCAGGCTCAAGGGACTGAATGGCATACCCCTGTTCCTATGTTCCTAATACTTAAGGATCTCTTCCTCAGAACAGAAAGGAAAGACTTGAAATTGCTGTGGTAGGGCCTTAATGAATAAGGAAAATGCAAGCTTCAATAAACGTTTTACCTAGCCATGACATCATAAGGAGACAGTCCTGTTTTGTAAAACATGCCAACCATGTCAGTGTTGGGAAAACATAAACACACCATTAAACTAATATCTTTGAAGGAGAGAGGACATTCTCAATTAAAGGGAGTTAGGTGAAGATGGAGGATTGGTTTTCTTAATCAAGGATGATTTTTGTGCAATATATGAATTAACTACAAAGTGGGACAAAGTACACGCAAAGAAATAATGGGTTGGCAATAATCATGGGTGACTTTAATCGACATATAAACTGGAGAAATCAGATTGGTAGTAACGACCCGAATGAAGAGTTGATAGAATGCTTTTCAGATTGTTTCTTAGCAAAGAATGTTCTGGAACTGACCTGAGAACAGGTTATATTAGATTTGTCACTGTGTATTGTGACAGGTTTAATTAATGACCTCAGTGTAAAGGCAACTGTCAGCAGCACTAATTACAATATAATTTTGCATTCAGTTTGAAAGGGAGAAAGTTAGGTCTGAGCCTGTTATTTCAGATTCAGTCTAAGTCTAATATTCTAAATCTAAGTGAGAGCAACTATGTGAGCATGAAAGCTGAACTAGCTGAAATGAACTGGCATTCTACACTAGAGGCTACATACTATACTAGAGGATACATCCTACACTACAGGACCGATCAATAGAGATACAGTAGCATACACTTAAGGGAATATTTTGAAATACATACAATAATTATATTTCTACTATAAAGAAAATATTTAAAGTGACAGATATAACCAATCTATTTGAGAAGATTAATTGATCTGTGGCCTAACTACATATACCTACCTGTGGCCCATATCCCTTAATACCTTTGTTCATCAAAAACTTTTCAATCTAAGATTTAAAGTTAACATCTGATCCAGCATCAATAGTCACTTGTGGAAGAGTGTTCCAAACCTCTACCACCCTTTGTGTGCTTCCTTAACATTTCTCCTGAATGATCTGGCCCTAAATTTTAGATCTGCCCCTAGTTCTAGAATCTCCAACCAGTGGGAATAATTTATCTTTGTCTACCTTGTCTTTTCTTATTATTATCTTGTAGTCTTCAAGTAGATCACCTCTTAATCTTCTGAATTGTAGAGTAAACAGGCCTAATTTGTATAATCTCTTTATAACCTATGAAATCCAGGCGTTATTCTTGTAAACATTCTTATATTGGCCAAAGTCACTATGAAGGTCCAACTTTCTCAACCATGCTCCTTGCCTGCGGTGTGGTGACCTTCTGGTTAAACCACAACCAGTTGTATCTCTCTAATGTGAGCAGCCCAGTGATCCCCTATGACTATGGTGACTTTACTTTACCTTATCTGGAATTAGTGGGTTTTCTTAGGCAGAGAAGTTGGACAAGCTGGGTTGGTTTCTACTGGGGCATATGTGAGAGAGGATAATTTGATTGAAGCATTTAAAACGTGACAGGGTGGATGCGGAGAGGATGTTTTTTCGTCAGTGTGTCCAGAAATAGGGGGCACTGTTCTAAACTCAGCGTCTCCCCTATACCATCTCTCCCAATAGCCTTCTCCACCCCACCCCCCCCCGCCCCCCCCCCCCCCCCCCCCCCCCCCCCCACTTTGGCCTATCCACTTGCAGCTTTGCACCTATTGCAGCCGTCTCAGGGTAGCGATGAGAAGAGGTTTTTTTCTCTCAGGATTGAGTGACTTCTGAATTCGCAGCTTCAGAGTGCATCAGAGGTGGGGCAATTAAATATTTTTAAGGTGAAGGTAAATAAATTCTTGTCAGGCTGGGGCATCAAAGGTTATTGGAAGGTGAGTAGAAATGTAGGTTTTGAGGCACAAACAGATCAGTCATGACCTTACTGAAAGGCAGACAAGGCTCGAGGGGCTGAATGGTCTACTGTGCTTCCATTTTCTAGGTATCCAGGTCCTTCATCGGCCTCTCGCCTTCAGCCTCATCACCCACAACTTCTCCCACTACAGCTGCTTCCCCCACAGCTCCTTCCACTTCAGCATCTCTATAGCAGGCTCCCCCTCCACAGCCTCTCCAGCTTCTTGCAACCACTCTCTCCCCAAAGCTGGTCTCTCCACAGCAACCCCATCCTAGTCTCTCTCTCTACAGCTGCCCTTCCATGTTAGCCTTCCCCTACATAGTGTCTCCTCACACAGACTCTCTTTCGTCAGCCCCTCCTCTGTAACCCCAGCCATGTAGCCTCCCCTCACTTCATCATCTCCTCCCCCAGGTCCTCCTGCCTCAGCCTTTCTGCTGCAGAGAGAAAAAATAAACTCTCCTGATCTCAGTCTTAAAGGCAAGACCTCTTACTCATAAGCCCTGTCTCCTCATTCTAGTCTTTCCTACAATAACATCATCAGGACCTACCTGCAGTTTTGAAAATTTCCCATTCGACCAACTCAGCACAGAATTGAAACAAGAGCAGATTATGCTCGGAAAAGAGAAGTTTTAAAATGTTCTTTTGCTTTTTTTGACAGAGGGACAAGAGTTAAAATGAGTCAGGTCAACCTTTCTTCATTGGTGAGGCAGTAATGCACTCACAGTGAGGTTTCTTATCTGGAACAAACAGCGTGAATCAAGCTCTGCTGGACTGTAAATGATTCTGTAGTTACCCATCTCAGACAAGTAGCATATTTCAACAAATGTTAAAATTCATTGATTTATTAATTTAAATTCACCACTTTGGGGAAAGGGTTTCTTTATGCACAATGTATAACAAAATCAGAAACTAATTTATTGAGAACCAATTTATTTTTTGTTGCACAATTCCACAGAGTATTTTTTCCCCTATGTGACCATGATTAATATTTGATGCATGACCCTAACACCTAACTGTTCAGATACTAATTTGACATTGCCTGGTAGTAAAAGGTATCACCGTCATTTAACATTTCCTCTTATCCATAATAAGGAGTATTTTTGCAAATAAAATGGTTATCAACAATATAATGATGGATATTTGTGCAAAGATAATAATTTTTACAAATCAAGCAATTTAACCAGCAGGATGTGAGCTTCCATCTGTGTTTTCACCATAGCTGGAACAGATACCTGCACTGAATTTTAACTGTCACTTACCATTCCTGATGGCAGAAGCTCTTTTAAATTAACAACAGGGAACTGCAATAGCCACATGATTGCCGTCAATGATTCCTTGCACTTAAGGGAAATGAACAGTGTTCCAAAGATTTAAAAGGCATTTAGATGAGTATTTGAATAGGAAGGGTTTAAAGGGATATAGGCCAAGTACTTGTAAATGGGACTAGATTAATTTGGGATATCTAGTCGGCACGGACAAGTTGCACCAATGGGTCTGTTTCCATGCTGGATATCTCTACGACTATGATCAATGACCTTGCAGCCTGGTCTGCGAATAAAGAAATGAACTCATTGTCCAGAAGAATGGAGGCGCTAGTCACCCACTTGAGGTCTCTCTATATAAATATCCTGTTGAACCCTGGAATCCACTGCTGGTGATAAAGCAATCACACAGTAACATTGAGGACCACTGGCATGAGGTTTCCACCAAATCCATACGCTTCAAGTCTTGCACAAGGATGTCACATATGTCAGTGACTATCTTTCAAAATATCTTCAGTTGTCTATAAAATTGCCTCCCTGACACATGAATGCAGTTTGTTCTGCTCCTGAGGCCACATCTGTCTCCAACACTATCTTCCCTGGTGTCTGCCCCCTGACCAATCCTCTTCTGTCTGCTGCTGCAAGCTGCTGATAGTACACCTTCTGTTGTTGAACAGAAACAGCCCTTCTTTAACGCATCCTCTCTTCCTGATTCTGTGGTTTCAGCAACTTAGGTTGTATGAGACCCAGAGTTAATTAAGCAACTCAGCTTTGTGAAGAACACAGACAGCAAAATGAAAGCATGATGCCCATAGAACTGATGAGCAGTGATATTTTTAAATCATTCCATTGTTCCCAAACAAAACTCCACCTACCCCATATTGAGCTCCTCCCACTTCAATCTCCAATCTTGGCAATTGTATGTGAGACACGGTAAAAAAAAGTGGTATGTACAAGGCTCAAGATCGAAGTTATAAGCCTCCACTGTCCTCCGGCTACCTGTGCACTTAGCCCCTTCACCCTTGATGCTCCCAACATCATCTTGTACCTTTTCTCTATATCCTTTCAACTTCTCCTTTCACCCTGGACCCTGTTACCACCAATTGTGCATTCTATCTCTTCCCCTTCCATGGTAAGACTTGCTTTTAGACCCTCCCAACATTATGTTTAGCATTTTTGTTATATGACATACCCCTGGAGACACGTAATTAACACAATCTCAGACAGTCAAACCCTCGCTCCCCCCTCCACCACTCACAGGACACCAAACTTTTCTCTTGTTCTCTGCCCATGACCTTCTGTCCTTGGATCATTTTGCCCCATCTCAATGCTCCTGTCTTGACCTCCACCCTCCTCAGCCCTGACTTACCCTTGCCAGTCCCAAGCCTCCATTCAATTTGTTATTTTCCTGTTCCCCTCCCTTGCATTGCAGAATTTAAATGAAACTTGTTCACCTCATATACAACTGTACAAAGGCAATTGTTTGCACTCCACATTTAAACAGATGTAAACTGACTGCCAAGAGATTCTCATGCACTGCTGACTTTATCACAAAGGTGGGACATAATTGCAAACAATCTGAATATAATGAGCACTCATGGCATGCAATTGTATCATAAATATGAATCCACAGTGAATAGTGTCCAGTCCACCACTAAGTTAATCTCTGAATTTAAACCTAATGTTTGGGAAAGCGAACTTTCAGCTTCCCTGTCTGATTAAGTCACTCTATCTTCTGTTTCCTGCACTTGGAGGTTCCATAAAATCCATCAACTCCCCCCCACCCCCCACCGCTCACACCCTCTTATCAATATGTATTCACATAAATAAAACAGGTTCACATCGGACTTAATGCATGATTCTTTTAGAGATTACTTACAGTGTGGAAACAGGCCCTTCGGCCCAACAAGTCCACACCGACCCACCAAAATGCAACCCACCCATACGTTTATCCCTTCACCTAACACTACAGGCAATTTAGCATGGCCACTTCATCTGACCTGCACATCTTTGGACTGTGGGAGGAAACCCACACAGACACGGGGAGAATGTGCAAACTCCACACAGTCAGTCACCTGAGGTGGGAATTGAACCCAGGTCTCTGGTGCAATGAGGCAGCAGTGCTAACCACTGTGCCACCCACTTTTTTTTTTAGATTGTTCAGACCCTTGAGTCTTCTTTTTGCCCTGAATTGTTTTTTAATGTCTCTGTATTCTCTCTGCCTACAACCCTGCCTACACCCACCTCTATAATATCCCCAGTCTTGTACCATTTTTCATCCATGTGCTTTAAAACATTCTTGAAAAACTTTAAGCTATATTTAACATTACATCAATAAACCTCATGTACATGAAGCCACATTGGTTTTGAGAGCTTGTCTTTCAATCTTCAGCAAATGATATTCCAAGAATTCATCACAAATGTGTAGTGCTATTGAATACAAAGTGAAATTTACACTAATTACTAATCTAAGTTAGAATGAGTATCTTCTATTTTGGAGTCTATTGTTTTATGAGTGATACATGGTACTGGGAGACATGGTAAGTAACTTTGCTAACATGCACTGTTACATGAATAAAATTGTTTTATGTCAATTGCTTTAGGCTACAGATAGATCTAAATAATCTGCATGTAATGTTATTCAAAACACATAATTTGAACTTTTTTTTATTTGAATCATGGCATTATAGGTAATGTCATTCTAATGCTGCCCATTTTAAATAGCTTATTACTAATGTTAAAATAATATCAGTTGGAGAATCGAGCCTAATGGCCAACTTCTCAAGATAAATCTAAGGACAAAATTCTTACAGTTCTGCTTGTTCTCTAGTGTATTTTACACAACCCAAATAACTACTAAGGGAGTACAACATACTTGTTTAAAAGATGACATGAAAGCTCTACAGCAAAGTTACATTAGCCACAGTCCAGTCACCCTAGAAGTCATGGCCCCATCACTCATAGGAGTATAGAACAACCAGAGGTCTCCCAGGTTTGAATTCCAAAACTTGAATCAAAGCAAGACCATTTTTTCCAGTTGAAAATTTATATACTGTACACTAAGCTTTCCTTTAATATCTACGTTTTACCTCTGGGCATTTATTGCTGTTCTTTCTAGTTCAGTAACCAGTGAGCTGAAGGTTCATTAAAACTAATTGAATTGGAAACATGTCTGCCCTGGGAAATGTTAACTCTTTGTGACCCTCTTCAAGAAATCTTTTTGTGCCTTTGAAATTAGGATATAGGGCAAAGTTTATAATATTGATCCTAAAGCAAAACACTTGTGATAGTCACAGATTTAGTTTGTTGCTGGCCTTGACAAATCAATGCACTATAATAGGCATTTCTCAGTTCCAAATGAAAGTAAATATTTATGATTGATTTGATTGAGCTTCAATATCAGTCAATCACATTTTAAAAGATCTTTGCAACTCATTAACCTCCCTTTACTGGTGTTGTCCCTGTTGATAATAGCCATTACAAGAGGGGAAAAAGGAGGGGGATTCTGGTTCAGGTCTTTCCCAGTTCTCATCATTCATCCTTATTTGTTCATTCCATTCATTCTCTGTACATGGCTGCTAAATTGATTGTCTGTTTAGTCATATGAATGATAAAGTAGCTCTGCCAACAAGATTGAAAGCATCCATTAATTTCTAAGGAGGCAAGTCTCTAATTCAACCATTAGTTGAAATTTTGCCACTTTATTTAGCTTGTTTCAAAAGAATAATACATTCTCAGACAGTGATGCTGATCAAAATGATGGCAAATTCTTTTTAAAAATACCTCTAAACATGATAAGATAAAAGGTTCTTCAAATGATCATTAGAGTATGGGTACAAAAATATGATGCAGGCCTCAATTACTGGTGCTCTCAACTAAAGCTGCTTTTCGAATTAATTTCACTGATCTCAGAATTCTGCTACAAAACAAAACGTCATGATATAACACTTTCTGGAATACATATCGAGGAAAGAATTTAGCACCATATCAGCACCACGTTAGTTCAACAATTGGCATAATGTCTATTGTGGTTCAACTTTGATGAAAAATAAATAACTATAAGATAGCTGTGAGAAAAGATTGCTTCGATAAAAATGTTAGGAAACTTACTTAGTCTTTGGAAATAAATTATTAAGTAGTTATTGCATTATGTTGTGTTGACAGATGGAAATAGCATTGCACCAAAGGATTTTGGGATTCTTTGATGTTAGCAAGATCCCTAAAACCCATGAATATCAAATAGCTTGTAGAAATAATGTGCTGTGGTTTGGCATAAAAAGAAATCCCTCCAAATTTACTTTTTAGGAAGGTGCATGCATGTACTAATACGTTTTGTTATTAGGTACGAGCAATTATGTTCATTATACACACATATATTTCCAGAAATTGTAATTAAAGAAATATGAAATTAAAATATTTTAACGCATTGAAGGTTAAGGCATTTGATTTTATTGTTTTGGCTTTGTATTTCGGTTGAAACAAAGAAAGTACAGTTGTTCATAAACCTCCTCCAGACCAGCTAAACGTGAGCTGCAATGTTCACAATTACTGGAGTAGATTGATCAGATTCAGTTGTGATGATGCAACAATTGAACAGTAGCAACTGAGCACATGTTACAAAGTAAAGATGCTTGCTGTATGAGACACCTGAAAAATTCTTTTGAATAGGCCAAGTGTTAAAACTGAAATTGCATGAGAATGCCAAGATGGTCAGGAGCTCTAAGCCAATCCAGTGAAAAGACAGCTACACCATGATAATATCCAATAGCCAATTAACCTGCCAACTATTTTTATAGCATTTGAATATGTCTTTTCATGTGTGCATGTGTGTGAATTTGACATTAGATGAAGTAGGGATAAATTAGTATTATAATGCAGTAAAAAGCAGGAACTTTGAGCTGAATCTTTGCACAGGGTTCTACAAGCGTAAAACTGCTACTTGCTTTAAAAAATGTATGACAATCTGATTTTAATTGTCTTGTTAAGCAAAAGCTTTTCTTGTTATCAATTGTTTTTATTCACCAGGATCTTTTAGTACTTGGATTTCTTTTCATTTTCATGGGAATACTACCCACCTGATTCGCAATGTACTGAGAATCCCAATCAGCTCCAGAATAGTTTCCAGTAGGTCGTCCACAAGCCTATTTAAAGTAGGAATGCAGTACTAAAGGTAAGACTCAGTTCCCTCCTATAGGATTTAATTGTTCGAGTGGCACAACTAGAAATTAAATCAACATGAATCAAAAGCAAATCCCACAACCTCAGGATTAACATATAGGAACTCAAAGGCCAGCTTGAAAGTTCCACTAGAAGAGGTCACAACAAAGAGGATAATTCTCTTCCCTGTTAGTGCCAAAAGACTCCTGAAAATTAAGTGTAAGTATAGAAAAGGCATTGCTGGGTTTGCCAGTTTCAGAAATCACAAAGGTTTGTTACCAGAAAAGGAAGCACTTCAGCAACCTCACTGGAAGAGTAAGGGTGTACAGCTCTTCAATCCCAACCTTTCTGAACATCTTGTGGCCTCCCTCACCACTGTCAACAGTTATGGTGGTTGCTTGGACAGAGAAGAACACTTGGAACTGAGTCTCATAGTAAGAGGAGGGGTAAGAGAGAGAAAGAAAGGGAAGAGAAAAATAAAGGTGTTTAGAGGTAAGAGTTAGACCAGCAAAAAGTAAAGGAGGTGAAAAAGGAAAAGGCTAAAGGAAAAACAGCTTGGGAAAAATATCAAAAAATCACATTTTACATTGGTTCATGAATCAGTCTATTGGTCAGCCTATGGTTGGTAAGAGATTGTGTGCCTTCTTGAGCTTTCTCAATACACTCGAGTCTTTAGCTTTCATCATCCATTTTACTTCAAAACTAGCTAGACCTTGATGGAGCAGAGTTCGCCATCATTGTTGCTCTCAAAACTTTCTACCCCACTGTTGAGGTCAAGGGGAATCTTCTTCAAGAAGACTTTCACAGTATCTTCGAAACATTTCTGTTGGTTACCCAGTGATCTAAGACCAATCATGAACTGGGATTAGAAAGTACACTTCAGAAAGTGAGAATCTACCATTCCAATATAGTGGCTTGTTCAGTGCAGTCACTGGATGAGAATGGTCACCTCTACACTCAGGATTCCTGCTTCCAGGAGGATGCTTTGTGTTCATGTCAAGCCAGTTAATGATAGAATCTTCTTTAGAAGGCTCTTCCATTGACAACAGTTGTCTCAAGCTTTCTCAGGTGCTGGTGGTACATCATCCAGGAGAGTTAGGAGGACAACTGTTTCATTGACACAAAGTGGCAGCAGTGTATGCCATCGACAAGAGGCCTTGCAGTAAGTCACTCAGGCTGATTTATCAGCACTTTCCAACCCTGCAAACTCGAACACTTAGGAGATCTAGGATTGCGGCTGAATGCAGCATCTCCTGTTGTGAGGTCTCCTTCAAGTTAGATATCATCTTGACTTGGAACTATGTGACCATCTCTCCACTGTCATGAGGTCAAGATCCTTGAATTCCTTCCTAATGGTATTGTGCAGTTCAAAAATATTCCTCACCATCACGTTCTCCAAGCCAATTGGAGATAGGGAATAAGTACTGGCCTAGCTACGCGTTCCATGAGCAAGCTTAAAGAATGGAAATCATACAGAGGATACAATACATGCCTTCGCCGGTGGAAAACTGTTCAGGTAAGTTTTCACTATCATCATATGCAGCTCGTCACAAACACCGTATCTACAAAACAGTTGTCCTCCTAACTCTCCTGGTTGACTTAACACCAACACCTGAGAATGTTTGAGACAGCTGTTGCCTGTGGAAGAGCTTCCTCAAGAAGATTCTATGCATTAACTGGCTTGATATGAATGCAAGGCATCCTCCTGGAAGCAGGAATCCTGAGTGTAGAGGTGACCATTCTCATGCAGTGACTGCACTGAACAGGCCACTGTATTGGAATGGCAGATGCTCACTTTCTGAAATGCACTGTCTGATCCCAGTTCATTTTTAGTCTTTGATCACTGGGCAACCAGTGGAAATGGTTCAAAAACACCCAGAAAGTCTTCTGGAAGAAAACTCCCTTTGATCTCAATAGTCGGTTAGAAAGTTTAGAGAGCAACAATGATGGAAACTCTGCTCCACCAAGGTGGAGCTAGTTTTAAAGTAAAATGGATGATGAAACCCAAAAACTCAAGTGTAATAAGAAAGTTCAAGAAGGCAAACAATCTCTTATCAACCATAGGCTGACCAATAGACTGACTCATGAACCAATGTAAAATGTGAATTTTCAATATTTTTCTCAAGCTGTTTCAGAATAATGGTATATGACCTGATGGTATAAATATTTTAGACTCCATATTAACTCAGATCATTTGAATTACCAGATAAATTCTGATAAATTACCAGAAGCATGATTTTCTGCTGTAACCAGGAGCCCTAATCTTAACACAAACACTGATGTGCTTATAAATGTAATAATAAAATAGCAAGCTGTAATAAATATCTGTTGGATCTTCCAATGCCACACTATCCATGCCTGATTTCCAATGTTACAGGAGCTAACATAAACATTGCCACAACAGGTAATATACCCTGCTTGATCCAAAGCCCATATCACTTGGTCCCTCCAAGTTTGGAATTATCAGCAATATTTGAGATTTTATTATGTATCAAAAAAAGGCAGTGTCTCAGTACTGAGTCTTGGGTAACACAATTGTCTACCATCCTCCAGCCAAGGAAACATCCATTTACTATATATCGCTCTATTCTGTCCTTAACCATTTTGTTTCATTCAAGCTGACACTAAATCTCATGCTAACCTTTTCTGTATCACTGACATCTCTCATAGCCCATTCACACTGATATGTGTCTTCAGCTCAACCATGTTTCTTGATTGTCTCCTGTTCCTTTTTTCTCTCTCAGCAGTTGGACAGCAAGAAGAATCCGGCAAGCTGCACTGTCCTTTAAGATACTCTCACCAACCTCCCTCCTCTGGTGCACAACATCATTGAATATTATTGGACACCGCCCACAATAAGTAGGGAGCCAAAAGATCTACGCAGTTGGAACAAAGAATGCAACTGGCAGAGAAAGGGTAGCAACTCCTAGGAAATATTTTTGACTATATTTTACTTGAAAAGTCTGCAAATAAACAGTAGAGAATGAACAACTTGTCTGTTTAACACATTCGTGAATTGATTCAAATATTTTTATTATTTGTACTAACTTCAACAATTAGCAGTCTAGAATAAATATCATCCAACCCTGGGGAATTATTACAGCGTTTGAGTCATTATAATCTATCTAGAAAACCTAACTCAATTTTATCAAAGTCATTAATTTTCCTTGGATAATAATGTGAAAGGTATGTTTCACTTATATCTGTGAACAGTTGTGTGCTAATTACAATCCTCTGCCCGATCTTTCTTTCAAACTGCTTGCATCTATAATGGATCTCACCTCTTTCTGACTATTACTATTTTCCTGTTAAAACAATGGCTGACTGGACCAAACATTCTGTTCTCCGGATTGTCAGAGAATGTCTTGATTGACTATCCACTCTGACTAACCCTCCCAAACCAAACTGACCTATCCACATAAACACCCACCCAAATAGTCACCCATCCACACACCTGACTTATCTATCTACCAGTTTTCTTATTGACCCATTCACCCATCTAACGACTTGATGTATTAGCTTAATATAATTTGAATTGGCCTGGAACTCACCATGTACTAGAGACTGTCAGTAAAAGGGGGCATGTCCTGTCCTCCTCCAACTCACTTTATGCTAGACAGAGATCTCTGATGGAGGCATTACTCTATATTTTTATGAAAACCAAGCTCAGAAGACTTTGGTAGAGATGTGCAGCAGAGTTGCATTGGCAAAATGTAAGAGTGCGGTTGCAAACTTATGATCATTGCCACTGTTTGGAAGCTGGAAGTTAATGTCTTATTATGAATTCCTAAATATTTCTGGCAGTCTAGATGACTATAGCTTTTGGAAGTTTTGTCAGCTCGACCAGAATGAGCTCCAAGTCCTGGGACTTGAATATCAGAGGTGGACCATTGAGATCAAAGCTACAAGGATAGTGAAGCATGCAGACAGGAAAGCCTCGGGGCCATCCAAATTGATAATTGTATTTCTGTGTTGGAAAAAAATGACAGTGAGGGCTCCACTGGAAAAAGCAGCACTATGGGTCATTTAATTGCATAGGGGGGGGAGGAGGAGCATGAGTCTAAGAGAAATAATAGTAGGTGACTCCAGGATGGTGTGTTGTCTCTTTGGGGATAAAGTCAAGGACATTACTGAATGGCTGAAGGAAGGAGGGTGATAAGTCAGAAATTGCAGTGCACATTGGTACCAATAATGGATGGAGGTCTTGCATCAAGAATCCAGGAAGCTAGGCACTAGATTAAAAGATAGGGCCCCTAAGGTTATGATCTCTAGATTGATCCTGGTGCCACATGTTTATGAGTACAAAAAGTGAAGAATAGGGCTGATGAATGAGTCACGCTGGTGTTGGTGTGGGGGGTGGGGGGGTGGAATCTAGATTCTTAGGTCACTAGGACTATTTCGGGGGAAGTTGGGACCTGTACATATTGAGACAGTCTGCACCTGAACCAAAATGGGACCAACATCCTTGCAAGTGGGTTTGCAGATGTTGTTGGGAAGAGCTTAAGTTAGTTCAGCAGTGAAAGATAGCACAGAGCATTTGTTCAAAAAGGATGTTGCATAATATCATAAAAGAACCAGGACAGAGAGAGTTCAGCCATATTGAGGTTCAAAGGAGGAAGGAAAGACTGGATAGTCTCTACTTTAAATGCAAGGAATGTTATTGGTATGACAGATGAATTAAGGATGAGTAGTCATGCATGGAATTTTCATATTTTTGCCATTATTGAGTCCAGGATTGGCCACTCATCGTTCTAGGGTATAGGATCTGCAGTTGAATCCTTGCCTACTTTCACCTGCAGAAGTCAGAAAAACAGCTATTACAATGTATGAATCTTTTCTCTCCAGGTTTAACTTAACAACAGATCTAGCACCAAACTGGCACCAGTGGCGTTTTACAGGGATCTGTGTTGGGACCACAAATATTCAAATTATTTATTCGTAACTTGGATAAGGGTGCAGCAAGTCATATTTCCAAATTTGTAGATGACACAAACTTAATTGGCATTGTAGACAGTGCAGATGACAGCATGAAATCACAAAGAGATATTGACAGACTAAGTGAATGGGCAAAACTATGGCAGATGCAGTTCAATATGAGCAAGTGTGAGGTTATCCATTTTGAAATGAAAGAGGACAGATGACTTTCTGTGGAATGAGATTAAATACAATGGATGGCCAAAGAAATTTGGGGATCAGTTGCATAAATCTTTAAAATGCCATAGACAGGAGCTGAAAGTAATCAAGAAAGTTAATGCAATGCTCGCCTTTATATCTAGAGAACTGGGTTACAAGGATGCAGAAGTTACAGTGCAGTTATACAAAACCCTGGTTAGGCCCCACTTGGAGTACTGTGAGCAGATTTAGATACAACAGTTTAGAAGGGAAACATTGCCCTTGGAGGCAGTTTAACATAGGTTTACAAGAATGATACCTGGACTTCAGGAGTTAAGTTACAAAGAGAGATTATATAAATTAGGCCTGTTTTCTCTAAAATTTAGAATTTAGAAGATTAAATGGGGATGTAATTGAAACCTTCAATATAATGACAGGAAAAGACAGAAGAGATAAACTATTTTCACTGATTATGAATTCCAGAACAAGGGCATAGTCCAACACTTAGGGCCAGACTATTCAGAACAGATGGTAGGAAGCACTTCTACAGGCAAAGGATGGTAGATGTTTGGAATTCTCTTCCACAAATGGCAGTTGATGCTAGATCTGTTGTTAATTTTAAATCTGAGAGGGAGAAAAGTTGTTGTTAAGCAATGTATTAATGAATATGGGACAAAGGCGGGTATGTGGACTTAGGCCACAGATCAACCATGATTTCACTGAATGGCAGAGCAGACCTGAGAAGCTGAATGGTCTATTCCTGTGCTTATATTCATAGTCCAAGCAAAGTAGATTTCAGTTAAAAAGGATTGTATTCAGTCAGTGGGGTCCCACTACAATCAGTCCAGAGTCTTCTCTTCCAAATGAAGTGTTACCCATGCCATCTAAGTGCCCTTGAAAGCTGCTCTATTTTGTCTGCCTTCCACTAGATAACCTGTGAAAAGCAATTTGTGGCTGCCAGTGATCGACTTGGTGCAAAGCCACGGTTTAGATGTGCCGCCAACAGCAGAAATCCTGGAAATTCCCAGCAATGGCAAGTAAGTCTGCCATTGGTGAGTGCAAAATCTGCAATTGAGGTGTGGTGCATACAAATGAGGTGAGCAGATGCAGATTGCATGAGATAACTCACCAGAGCTCACAGACATCAAGCCTCTGTGAAACTCCCCAAAATCGACGCTGAACTGAACTTTCTTAAAATGCAGCTGTATGCCTCTCTACCTGTCATCTGTGTTGTGTTCTCCCAACTGCCTTTTGGGAGAAAATGTTTTGGCTTAAAACAATTTATCAAAGTGTGTGCTCCTCACTGACATGGAAGAGCCAACTCAAATATATCTAAATAGTCTGTGCAAAATGTCTGTCTTATGCCTGCACACTGTGTCTGTTGGAATGAACCTTTAGTATTTTATTAGACTATCATTTATATGTTTAAAAACAACTCGAGCAATTATTTGGGCATTTTGGTTTAGTGACTATGTAGGATAGTTGTATTTTTCAAGAGCCATGTATAATGTTCATATTCAAGTTCAGTTATTTTGCATATCTCAAAAGACAAAGAAAGACTTGAATTGTGCAGCACCTTTCACAACTTTACCAAGTCTCAACGTGATTGTTTTTTTTCTCTCCAAAGAGATACTTGAAAGTGTAGTCACCGGTTTAATGTAGAAAACAAGTTGTATGTACTAACAGGTCATGACGTTATGGATTAGAATTTAAACATCATTGAAAAAGAAAAGTATTTGGCAAACATCCAAGCTGGAAACAATTCAGTTTCGGCAAATTATGAATTAGAATTTGAATGTTGGACACTGCTTCAGTCAGGTTTGGCAGCTACACATCTTTGGGACACAGTTTAGATCCCCCAAGCATAGGGAACTTGTCAGAGCTTCATACCTAATGACTGAAGAAAGTTAGTGACCTGTAATTAAATGATTTGAGTTGGGCTTGCATTGTTAAAAGGAAAAACAACAACAAAATCATAACCATAAGCAACAATTTCACTTTCGAACGGAGCTGTTCCATTTTACATGCGCTAATACTAATTTCCAAACATAGTTGTTTCCTTTTACTCACTGAACGAGAATGAGACTGGCTAGGTTGGCATTTATTGCTTATCCCTAATTGCCCAGAGGACAATTAGGAATTAACCATATCACCATGGGTCTGGAGTCACATGTAGGCCAGGGTAAGGATGGCATATTTCCTTTCCTAAAAGACACCAGTGAACCAGATGGGTTTTTGTGACAATCAACGGTGGTTACATGGTTACCATTTGGCTGATTTTTTTAAGTTTCAGACTTTTTTCTGAACTCAAATGTAACCACCTTCCATTGTAGGACTCAAACCCATCTCCCCAGAACATTAGGGAGGGGCTCTAGATTATTATGTCAGTGACATTGCCAGAAGATCATTGCCTCTCCCTTTATAATACTTATCAGAGCAAACAAAGACACAAAATGAAAGTTCTAGTGAACTCTTTGCAAGTTCTTGTAAAAACTTGCTGTATGTCAGCAAGACTCACAACAATTTATAATTAAATAGTCCATGATACATACAGAAAGCTCTTAGGTTCTGAATTTAAACATTATTTGGAATTTCCTTTCATTGGGAATTTTCTTTATAATCTTTGCCCTCCACAATTGATCATGCATGACCCCTTTAGCTAGGAATGAAAGAACTGTAGTCAAATGCCTCTGCAGAGACCCATGCTAATGTTTTGCCATGGAATACATGAGAGGAGGCATATTTTAATGTGACAATGTGTGAGAATTTGCTTCCTGACATTCCACCAGCACTTAGATAGAAAACCTGCAAACTCATTACCACTGAATGAAATGACTGTCGGCTTTTGTGAGTCACTAAATCATATTAGTTTGAAGAAATTGCCTTAAAAATTACATTGCCAGCTAATAACTGCTCCTTAGAAGGACTGAATATATCAGTTTTACCTGATACGAAGGTATCTTAAAATTGATGCATTATCAATGAAATGATATCTCTGCTGGGACTATTCCTTAACAGTCCTAATGCAAAATTCCCAAGAGTGCAGTGTTCAACAATTAATGAGCACAATTATCATTATTATATCCCCCCTTCCCCAAACCACTATGGCAGGCCCCAGCTGAATTGTTATTCAGGACATGCCACGAGTCGTTTTTAGACAGTGAAACTTCAGTTTGCACCAGTAAACAGCTAATTGTTACAATGACATTTATCTAAGTTCAACTTCTTCATGACTTTACAAAATATTATTACTGACCTTCCAAATGGTGGTGACCACCCCTCCCCATCTTTTGGTCAATTCCATATTTATTATCAACAGCTGAATCTGTCATTTGGATCCAATTCAGACTCCACTTACATTAGATCAAAAGACCATCACAAGTATTGTAAATATTCTTAACTGTAAATAGAGAGTGATTTCATTGTAAAGTGCAAATTTCAGATAATTATTTTATGATGATTGAATTTTTCTATATGCAAGGGGACAAAATCTTACGATTTTCTAGTTACGTGCAAGTTGCATTGACTTTGGTGGAATGATTCTTGCTGTATCTTACCAAACTGTCCACATTAGTTACCGCTTGAGCCCTTGCAGTGAAAGTCTTGTCTATTTCTGCACTATCTTACCATGCACCATTCACAGAGGAACTCACTATTCAGCAGGGCTCCTCCATAAGACTACCATCCCTTGAGGCTGTGCCATCTCTCTAAGCTAACTGCGCACATGCAGGAGTGCTGCCAATGGACGTTGTCCTGATTATCTATGTTGGAATCAGAAGAAGTGACAAAGAAAAGGAAGCTGGCACCACGTGTCTTTCATTTGGAGGCTCTTATATTCGGGGCGGTTGAGGGGTAAAGGCTTCTCTTTCTGAAGGACCAGTGATGTTGGCTGCATTACCACACCATGCCTGCCTGGTTTGTCAATGCCATCTCCAGGGTGGGGAGAACTGGGCAGCAGTGCCACAAGAAGGCGAACAGCCTCCATTCTGCCAGGGTAAGTGTAATACTCAGTGCTCTACTACGACACACTTCCCAGCAATGTTTATGCTCTGACAACCCGCCTGCAGTATGCAACAGTTTCCCTCACTCACTGTCATTACCACCCCCTCATCCTCCCACACCATAAACCTGAATGCCCTCTGTGCTACCTCCTCACTCCCTTGCAATACTTTAACTCCTTGTCTCCACTTGCACTAGCTCTAACATTGGTGCTGCACACTTTGCATCTTACTCACTTGCTTCTTTGTGTCAGTACAGGAGAAGGCTCTTATAACAAGTCTGAGCAACACCACAGGGATGACAGTGTGAGGGTTGGTACTGATATCCATGTTCTCACCCACTCTGAGTAAGTAACACTTGACCTCCCATTGCATGGTCAGGTTAACCATCATCGAACATCATTTGTCTCTTAAGTCTAACAGGACCAGCCCGTCTCCCACAGACATGAGTTCCTCAAACTCTGCAGATCATTGTGGGAAATCATTGGAGGGATCATCATCTGCATTGCCTCCTGGACCATCCTCCCCCAGCAGCACAGTCCTATCGCTGAGCTCTGTGAGGTCACCTGCTCAGTGTCACAGACCCTTTTCCAACTCCACACACAGGTGAGGGAGAAACATCTCAGGCCTCTTGCAGTGAGAGCTTTGCCAGAGTCCAGGCATGTGCGGAGCCTCCAGGAAGAGGACAGTCTGTGGGCTCAGTGGGTGATGAGGGTCTTTGCACAGATGCACAGGGAGGAGCAGCAGGCATTCAGGAGGCACTGGCCCTCATTTCTAAGAAGCTGCACATTCCACCTCCACCCTAGCTGCCCTCCTCTAACTGGTGGAAGTTGCAGCTAAGGAGGGTCAACTTTCCTTTGGTAAGAAGAGCCTCAATATGTCTGCCCTGCCCAATCCCAAACACAAGCCCAAACGGAACAGGCTCCCTCCAGTCCAGCTAGGGAGCAAGGGGCTCCAGTGCAGTGCAGTGCAGTGGGAGGGAATGGAGGAGAAAATGGGTCCAAATATTTAGAAAATACTTTCATGCTGAAAGTTTCTTTTCTAACAAATGGTACAACGATAGTTACAATATTTCCATTGGGTTTCACCATCCATGAGTTTGTCCCTGTCTTTATCTTGGCTGTAGATGTTCAGTGGCTCCCTGGGTGGTATCACTCATTGGTCATTAACAAGGAGCAGTGGTTGAGGGTCTGTGATGGTCACCAAATACATTTTGTGGGAGCAGGGGTAGCAGTGTGCATCTGTGGTATCAGCTCATTCCGGCACCTTGCTTGCTGCAGTTGCTGTGTGATTAGAGAGGCTACGTTGTACAGGTGCTAGACTGACTTAGCACACTGACATATGAGAAGATGTACATACCATTTACTGAGGACTACTGCACAATGCCACTATCTGGCTGGATAAGGTATGGCAAAACAGAGCAGGGCATGTATACTGAGGGCTTGCTGATAGGCACCTGGTGAATATGCACTGGGAGCATGGGAGCAGCCCTTGTGGAAAAGTCTGGTGAAAAGCACATAATGGGTTCCTTTTTCCGTGTGGTACCTGTGAACTGCTAGTTGCCAATGTGCCCTCTTGGACCAGTCTGCCCTTCGTGCCAGTTGATCATAGAATAGTGATTATACCTTGTGAAAGTGAATGTCAATATCTGTGAAAGAAGACTATGTGGTGGCTGCTGCTGGTGGATTTGCCTTGCTCTGCATTTGTCTGTGGCCAACATGGATTTCCTGGAGCAATCAGCAAGTTGAATCCACTAAAATCCTCCTCTGGTTGATGTCGAGTTTTCCCAATCCTAATTTACATGGTATGTTTGCAAATCAAGGGGAAGTGATGGCTTAATGGTATTCATGCTGGGCTGTTAATGCAGGGACCCAACTAATGCTCTGGGGACCCAGGTTCAAAACCTGCCATGTCAGGTGGTGGAATTTGAATTCAATAAAAATCTGGAACTAAGGATCTTATGATGAACCATGAATCCATTGTTGAATTGTCAGAGTCCAGGCATATGCTGAGCATGGGGGCAGCATGGTGGCTCAGTGGTTAGCACTGCTGTCTCACAGCATCAGGGATCCGAGTTCGATTTCACTCTCGGACAACTGTCTCTGTGGAGTTTGCACATTCTCTCCGCGTCTTCATGGGTTTCCTCTGGATGCTCCACTTTCCTCCCACAATCCAAAGATGTGCAGGTTAGGTGAATTGGACATGCTAAATTGCCCATAGTATTTAGGGATGTGTAGGTTATCTGAACAGAATTTTACATAAATCCAAACCAATTTTTAAACTGTACAGTCTTTAGACAAAAAAGTTAACTGAACAAACATTTTGTAAATGTTAATGTGATCAAATTAGTCAGGGGTAAATATAGGATAATAGGATAGAGGAATGCATCTGGGTGGGTTATTCTTCAGAGGGTCGGTGTGGCCTTGTTGAGCCGAAGGGCCTGTTTCCACGCTTGAGGTTCTATGATTCTATGATTCTAATGTCTTTAGGGAAGAAAATTACCATCCTTACCTAGTCTGGCCTACATGTGACTCCAGACTTACAGCACTGCGGTTGACTCTTAACCGTCCTCTGGGCAATTAAGAGTGATTGACCAATGCTGGCCTAGCAAACAACAGCTAAATTGTGCAAATGAATTTTAAAAAATCCATGGCGAGTTTGTTTAACAAGCAACAAAGAATGTCAATTAAGAATTTGCCATCTCCTGGGGCAGGCCAGGTGTTGGGGAAGGGATGTTGTAGCAAGATGATCTTGATATCGAGATAAATATCTTGACCAATTCTCCCACTCAAATCATCCATAACTCACCACATTCAGAGATTGATAAGATCTGCTCAGGGAGTTTTGCTGGCAGGTTTTTTATAAAAAATGTGAAAGATGAAATTCAATTCATGTAAACCAACACCTTACCTAGAAATTAATGCATTCTTAACTTTAAATTCCAGTGAAGATGACGGAAGAATCAAGAATTAGAAGATTCTGAGGAGATCTGCAAAAGGAGGAGCATCAACATAAGAAAAACCTATTTCACTGAGACTGTGGTTAGGATCTGAAATGTACTGCCCAAAGCATGGTAGAGGCAGATGAATCACAGCATTCAAAGGTGAATGAGGAAATGAACTGAGGAGATCAGGGAGAAAGGCAAAGGATGGAACTGAGTTGGTTGCTCTTGTGGAGAATTAGCACAGATAGCACGCCTAATGGCCTCCTTCCAAAATTGTACTTATTTTATGTGTCTAAGCTAATGTTTGCTCTATTGAAAAGCAGAGTTCTGTATTCTGTGCTTTTGTGAATTAAACATTTGCATTATATTTAAATAGAAAATTAATTCAGAGACAGTTTCTTTCATGTTGCTCAACTGAAAATAAAAATATATTGTAAAAATATCAATCATGAGCATACAAATATGGAAGACTGCAGCCAAGAAACTATTTCACTGAACAAATCTGCTATGGTGCCTAGCCTCACACTCATGGTTGCACTATCATTTAATCTTTCTATCTTCATATTCTTGTGTCCAGAACTGTAATATGCTTTCATTTTCTTTGCAGAGAAAGATTTAATTGGCAGCCTTTCCATTTCCTATTTTAGTAGTTCTCATCGATGTTTTAATATTCTATTTGTCAATTTTTCATTTCATTTAATCCACATGAGGTTCTATTTATCTCACTATTTTACAGTCAATGATCCATGCCTTCAACATCGTCTCTTTCATTTTTGCACTGAACAGAATTATATTGCGGTCATCGGTCCCCACATATTCCTCTATCTTGAACATTGCTGTCTTGGTCCACTTCATTAGCCAGAATCGGATCAGACTGTATTGTCTTCCTTGTTGAAATGGTAACATAATAACTGAGGAAACAATTCTGTGAAAAAGCAGATTCTGACATTACATATAGAGAAATGAAATGCTTTATGACAGAAGCACTACCTTTCAGTGGAAAGCAATTTACATTTCATTGCTTCATGTGTGTTAAACAACTATGGACTAATTCTCGGTGTTTTACATTTACAATTTTTGGCATTTTATATTTTTGTATTTTTGCATCAAAATTTTGCATTTTGTAATTAACGAAGAACTAAGAATTTATAGTTAGTGCCTTGCTCAGAATGTTCATTACTTTTGAAGGTGATTATCTTTGTTATGCATGTAAATGGTCATTGATTTGTGCACAGTAAGATCCAATGTACAGCATTGAAATGAAGGTCTGGTCAATCTTTTGTTTGTATTGTTGTTTAATGGTCAAATACTGTCCAAAATGGGTTGCATTTTACAAGCAACAAAACCTTGAAAATCGACAGTCTTTCATGCAAATTCCTATTGTGACTCCTTCAAGAATGCCAGGATCTAGGCTGGAAGCTGTGTACATCAGTCCTGAACTGTTGCTTAGCTTTCCACTATTTTTGGCAAAAGTGTTTCTGCCCACCCTAACCATTATCAACACAAGATGTTCAGAATTAGATCAGGGACAAGGATCCTCTACACTTGTACTTCCCACAAACATGTTACCAACTGAGACGAAGGTGTGGACCAGGGGTCATCAACACCAAGGCTCTGGAGCTGCACGCAGCTCTGTAAAACAGTAATTGGAGGACACAAACATTTCAAGTTTTATCACATTATCATGAAAAAAACCTTAAAGAAACTTCAGTTAAGAAAATTTCTAATCATAGTACCGGTTGGAATGTTGAATTCTTAGCAAACCTCAAAACATTTGTTGAAAAATATCTGAGAAATTAACAAAAGCCTCGAGAGCTGTTATAATTCTCCAGAAAAATGTTGATAACTTAAACTTGCCTTTTACTTTTTGAGTGTCATCAAGATTAACTTTGAAGACAAAAGCATGAGGGTGGAATCTTAAGGGGTCTGAATGACATGGGCTATAGCATGATTTGTGGCAGAATCGTGTGAGAAATCCAATGAGATCCAACGCAACATCAAGAGCAATACACCACATATTTTACACATTTTTGAGTGGTGAAGCAAGTTTGTCACTAGCCAATTAAGGGGATTGATGTTTGTCAAATATCTTATTAATGGCACAACTCATCCCATTAATAGGCAGTTTCCCCATCCTACCACCCAACATGAGCAAACTAGATGCCAAGAATTCTCAACATGGAAGTCAGCATGGCTACCTGGCAATTTCAGCTGCAGCTGGCCGCTGGGAACCTCCATGTTGCTCACCATCAAACAGGATCTCAGGGCAGAACCTATGGGCACCAGCTGCAGTCAACCCTCATCCACAGAGATTTGCCAACTCTTCATAATCATAATGGTATGTCTCAACCTGGCTGCTGCTCCTGCTCCTCCTTTTTCGTCTGGATCAAGTCACTGATTGCCAACACCACCTGACCCTCTCCTGCCTGGGGCTGAGCAGGAGCCTGGTCTCCGGCAGTCCACCAGCAACCTAGGATCATTCTTCTTGAAGCAGTAGTGAAGCTGTCACAGTGAGATGTTCACACAACTTGTTCTTCCAAATTTTACAATGCTGACACTCTCACTGAAGGATTGTACACCTTCAAGCTGAGAATTTGTCTGCAGTAAGATATGGTCCAGAATGCATTTCCTGAAAGTGGTGGAGGAGATTCAGTACTTACATTACAAGGGAATTGAATGTTTTTTTTAATGAATCATTTGTAAGAGAATGAGAACAGGAGATTGGAATATTGGATAGCGTTATAAAGGACAAGAACTGGCATGCTGGGTTAAATGGTTTCATCTGTGTTGTCTAATTTTATGATTCCCACTCGCTAACTCCACATTGCTGGTGCCAGGCTCAGGTCAGCTTATACATAAATTAATTTAAACTTCCCTCAGGTTTAAATACAGTCATAGAGTTATATAACATGGAAACAGACTTTTTGATCCAACTCTTCCATGCCAACCAGATGTCCTAAATTAATCTAGTCCCATTTGCCGTCACTTGGCCTAAATCCCTTTAAACCCTGTCTATTCATATAATCAGAGCTGAAAATGTGTTGCTGGAAAAACGCAGCAGGTCAGGCAGCATCCAAGGAGCAGGAGAATCGATGTTTCGGGCATGAGCCCTTCTTCAGGAATCAGGGAAGGGCTCAGGCCCGAAACATCGATTCTCCTGCTCCTTAGATGCTGCCTGACCTGCTGCGCTTTTCCAGCAACACATTTTCAGCTCTGATCTCCAGCATCTGCAGTCCTCACTTTCCCCTCTATTCATATAATCATCCAGGTGCCTTTAAGTGTTGTAATTGTATTAGTCTCTACCACTTCTTCTGGTAGCCCATTCCATACACGCACCACCCTCTGCCTGAAATGTTGCCCCTTAGGTTCCTTTTAAATTTTTCCCCTTCACCCTAAACCTATGTCCCCTAGTTCTGAACTCCCCCACCCCAGGGAAAAGGCCTTATCTATTTCCCTTATCCATGCCCCAAATGATTTTATAAACCTCTATAAGATCACCACCCCCAACCTCCAACACTCCAGGGAAAACAGTCCCAGGCTATTCAGCCTCTACCTTAAGCTCAAACCCTCCAATCCTGGCAACATCCATGGTCCAAATAGTCCAAGCCAAATCGTAGTGAGCCAGCAAGTCTGTCATCAACCCTGTGGTTCCACACTTAGCTGTCTGCCCAAGGTTCTGTTCCAAGGCATGAATGTACATTGCTTAGTGTGTTCTTCAAACTGTGACTGTGTTGAGACATGACTTCCTTTACCACAATGAGTACATTGTTGGTGGAATGTTAGACAGTTATGTCTTCACTGATATGGAGTTTTGAAATGACAGCTGTGACAAGATATGTAGCATTAGATTATTTGGGATTTTACATTGTTCTTTTTACATGTGGCATTTTGTTCAGAAAGAGTTCTGTCTCCTCTGGTCTGTTTTTTTTTTGTGGTTTAAGTAACCAGCACTGTAGAATATTCTGCATTAAATGGAACTTTTATACTAAAATACCTCTTGAACAGGCTTCTAAACTATATCCACTGCTACTTGTACTGTTCATTCTCAAGTTAGATCCTCTTTTTATTGAAGAAGTTCAGTGACTGATTTATCTATGAAACAAAAGAAAATTCAATCACAAATGATCCCTTGTTGTAACTTTCCATAATTGCACAGATCAGATAGTAGATGCAGATTATTAATGAAACTCTCTCGAGACTCTTCTGGAGAATGATATCTGTTTTTGAAGTGTGATCTCACTAGTGTCTTATTTGTTTTTGAAGTGATATATTGATCAAACGTTGTTATGAGCTCTCAAATATTCTTTGATCCTCATCAAACTGTCTTCTGTGTAACACATGATCTGACATTCTTCCCATGTACTTGAGAAGGGTGCTAACTTGTTCTGCATTTGATTTAGTGTCCAATGCTAAAGCTGTTTGAAATCTCCAGAACCATGCTTTCCACATCTACCAGTTTGGAGGATCTGACACCTTCAATTTCTCTGGCGGATAGATTGGTACCATTGAATGTTCTCAAATTTTTCGATTGTTGATAGGCAAATTAATTTGTTGACTATTTTCTTGATCTGGAAGTTGATTGTTCGGATTTTGATGTCTACGTACTTCAGTGGTTTTACTGTCTTGTTACATCCTTTGTTGGATAGGATAAATAGACAAAGTCTCTTCTCTGGGCTGGGGTATTTCAGAACTAGAGGGCATAGGTACAGGGTGAGAGGGGAAAGATATAAAAGAAACCTAAGGGGCAAACTTTTTCATGCAGAGGATGGTACGTGTTTGGAATAAGCTGCCAGAGGAAGTAGTGGAGGCTAGTACAATTGCAACATTTAAAAGGCATCTGGATGGTTACATGAATAGGAAGGGTTTAGAAGGATATGGGCCAGATGCTGGCAGGTGGGACTAGATTGCATTGGGATATTTGGTTGGTATGGACGAGTTGAACCGAAGCATCTGTTCTATGCTGTACATCTCTATGACAATGACTCTATGTTGTTGAATCTATGTTGTTGTAAAGATTGCTATTGTAGTTGTTTCTGCTTCTTTAAATACTGTTTTCAATATAAAGTTCAGTTCTCTTTACCAATACAGCACCTTCGTAGAGATGAATTAAGATATTCTCTTTTGATGATGAAGATTTCCAAAAATCTGTGAGTGGAGCTTTCTTAAAATGGCTTTACTTAATAAGATTTAATTATTTTTGGACTATGACAAAGATGTCTGCAGTGATAATGATTGGCAGATTTTTTTCTGCACATTTGAGGTACTTTCATGCTGGTCTCAATGCCACATGATCAGATTTTCTTAATACAGTAGTGTGACTTTAATGAAGAAAATTGATAAAACTGCTCAGTTGTTGAATTAAACACTGAGCTTGTCATTCAAATTACTGATCCCCAGGGAGGGATGGTGTGGCAGTGTTGTCAGTGGACAAGTAATGCAGAGACCAAAGTAATGCTCTGGAGACCTGAATTCAAATTCAAAAAAATCTAGAATTAAAAGCCTAATGATAAGCATGAAACCATTGTCAACTGTCATGCTACTGCCACTTGCAGACCTCAGGTATGGTAGAGTGAATGAACAGGACAATCATTCACAACTTGATTAACTCCTTTTGGTTAATGACACAAAATGTAAAGAGATTGACATGGAATAATGTGACTGGTAATAAGGAGGTAGGACCTGCAAGTGAAAGAGTTAAAACATTTGTATGAAAGCTATACAGGTCAGTTTGGTATCATACAGATCATTCACAACCGCAAAGAAGGGGCAGGAATGGAACAGGTTGACATATCCGGTGTAGGAGATAAGGTCATGGTAAACTTGGTATGCTGGAGAAGCTAGGATTTGCACCACAATGTATAGATCTTCTGAAATTATTACAATTAGTGAAAAATGCATCGATATAGACACAAAAGTAAATGATTGTTAGAAGCACTGATTGCAATTGAAGCAAGACAATAACTTATATTTTCAAGAATAATTAGTCACATGAGTAATTGAACTTTCCTAACCATGGCAGTGGCATGTGTTAGGAGGATACTTACTGCTTCTTCAGTATCTCCAGAGAAGCTGTCAAGAACTGAATGGTTAATGTACTATTGAACTGCTCACTGCCTGGACCAAGGGCAACTTAATCTCACAAAGCATTACCTGTAATGGTTTCTTTAGTCTTGCTCAAGTGGAAAGAGAAGGCACGGGCAGTGACATTGTTGTGTTAGGTTTTAAGTTTACAAGCCATTCTGTGATATCCATTGGTCCTCCTCAGGAAAAGTGACAACTATAGCATTGATATATAATTGTGTGACACTTGTCTGCATTGCCATCATGTTGATCTCCAATTGGACACAAACATTTCATCATCAACCCTGAAGATGGGCTGCATGCCAAAGTGATAAGGTCAACAACACTAGGAACGTTAGCAGGAGATAAGAGGTTATGACCACAGTGCAATAAACATAATATAATGATAGCAACAACAATGGTATTGATGACCCTCCAAGTGCAGCAAGGGGTAGAGAATTTGTGGCACAAATAATTGACTCATCTTGTCCAACATTAAGCCCCAAACTCGACAATGAACTTGCACTGATGACTAATAATAAAGTCTTGCTTCATAATGTACGCAATACTACGAGTAGTGTTAAACATTTCTGACATCCTCTGCCCCAGTACTACTCAACTCATACTCAAGCACTGTATATGACTTTAATGGATCAGTTAATGATAGAAGCAGCTCAGTTCAACAGAGGAGCATGGCCAGTGGCCTGAGGGAAGAACCAGTAGAAGTAGAACTTGATAAATGATGCTGCGACAATGTTCAGTACAGGAAACTCAGTGGTTAATTCCATTGACCAAGTGACTGGGCACCAAAAGAATTGAAAACTAAGTTTGCAGCTTAAGTAAAGTTAGAAGAGGAGTAAGGGATGCAAGACCCTTCATTAAACACAGCCCAAAACTTGACATGAACTGAGCTTGACCATGTGATGGAGGGCCATGCAAGCACTCTTAACAAATTCATTGGGATTGTTAAAAACATTTTGAACAATGCAAATAGGTTTGATGTTTGCAATCCTGATGGGTCATGGATACATGAACAAACAGGAGAAATTGAGACAAACTCATGAGGGCATGGTTCCTTTATGATAACAAATACACATTTTTAAAAATCTTTATCAACACAATAATGGGGTTCAGAGGTTTAATATGTACGTATAGAACTTATGCCTAATGTATAGTGGATAATATGTTGATGTTGTCTTGTTGATAAACACGACAACACCTAGTGGGGTATTATATCAGGTACAGAATGTAAGAGAATCAGAATGTAAAATATCACAATATACTGCCATTCACAGTAGAGGTAGAGAAAAGCATAGTTAATATTAGACTATTAGACAGCAGGTCAGGCAGCATCTGAGAAGCAAGAGAATCAACGTTTCAGGCATAAGCCCTTCATCAGGAAGGGCTCCTGCTCCTCAGATGCTGCCTGACCTGCTGTGTTTTTCCTGCAACCCACTCTTGAATCTGATCTCCAGCATCTACAGTCCTCGCCTTCTCTTAGTCTTAGTCTTAGACTAGCTGGAGTTTAGAAGCCATCTCAGTAGTATATGCTCATCCAATAGATATAATAGGTAGGATCTGGACTTTACGCTGCAGACAATTGATGTCCACATTGCATATGTGGGAAATGAAAGCTATTGTATTCAAACACACCAGCAGAAATTTCAGTACAGGAACAATTGATCATGCTACATTTACAGCCATTAAGTTTGATTATACCCGGGTATCAGCAAGAAGGGAGAGCTTAGAATGGATTAAAATATATAAAGGAGGCACATTTAATGTTCATGCTGTGGGAAGTATAAAAGTCAACCTGATGCAGTAGCGGAACTCATTGTCCTATGAGATCCCCATAATGCCTGAGTACCTCAGCCTAATTTGGGATAAGGCCCTGCCAGTACAGAATATTTTCTATGCTCCAGCAACCCACCCAACACTTAGATGATGACATTGAGCGCATTATTGAGTGCATCACTCTACTGATGGGAAGAACTGTGGAATTGGGTATTGTAAATATAGATATTCTTGTCGATTTAAATCGTCTCCCATGCCCTGGTTATTGCTCAAATGTTAGAGATTTGGGATTTTTAACATGCCTAATCTATCACACCAGGAGGTCATTCAGGAGATGGTGATGGTGATTTAGGAATTCACAAAACAAGTGTTAGACCAGGGGCCTAGACTGAAAGGCCAACTATTATAGAAGGTCTGACCCAATACTTTTACATCCCGAAGCTGGATACCTTGCCAGTGGTGAAAGATAAAGGAAAACAGCAATATCACCTTGGACTTAGGCCAAAGGAGGGGCTGTAAGAGTTGCCTAGACATTAAATAGGGATATCTATATTCACAGTAAAGCTGAAGAAGCAAAATTCTCTATACGAAGCTTGTACTCTAAAATGGTGAAAATCAAGAGAATCCTCAAGAAAGGCCTTAGGAACCATAAAGGATTAAATTGTTCAGAAAGAGAAGGATCAGATATAGATAAACAGCTAAAGGTTAAACAATGTCAGAGATGAAGCCAGGCTCGAGCAAGTTAAAGAGGCCTTGCTCAAGTAAGTAAAAATAAAATGTGAAACTGGAAACACCTGCTTTTCATGCGATTATGTACAGACAGGATTGGAATTTGAATATTGTACTGTATACGTGACTAGGTGTGTAAAGTATTTGGGCCACATGTATTCAGCAGAGTTCTGATCTAAGTAGTCTGGGACAGACTCTCCCTGCACTTAGTTAAATAAATGATTGTAAATCTGAACTCATGATTTCCATAGTCAATCATCAGAAACAACCACACCATAAGGAATGTGGTTTAAAAACAGCATTTCTCCAGAAGTGGAGAAAATGTTTCTTTCAGAGGGTGGAGAATCTTTCGAACACATTTCCCCAGAGAACGTTTGAGTGTTTTTAAGGCAAATGTAGATGGATTGTTGAATGACAAGTCGTCAAATGTTATCAAGGTGGGCAGGAACATGGAATTGTGGCCATAATAGCTCTGCCATGATTTCACTGAATGGTGGAAAGCCTCAAGGGTCCAAATGACCTCCTTCATCTTATAATTCTATCATACCAATGGATGATAACATCAAAGCACATGAACTTTTAAATTGAACTTTTAAACATAATGTGTTTTTTAACGAAGATCTACAAGCCAAGAATGGCTGATATGTAAATCCTGAGAATGGAATTCACTGACTGCTGAAGGTCTTTTTCAAAACCTATGGTGTGTCACTTTTGTCAGGGAAACTTTAAATAGTAAACCTTCAAAGGGAGAGATGCAATTTACCAAAAACTGGATGTTTTCTCTGGTGACTGCAGCGATAACAAGGAGCTGATGACTGATTTTCTATTTAAAACATCTCCTGTGGATTATATCGCAAACTGCAAGCATGTTTGTGTTTTACCCTTATAGAAATACATGAAAAAGAGAAAATTCCAATTGTAATCCTTGTCTATGCGTTAGTCTGATGTTCTAATTTGGAACAGTGGGCTGTTTGTATATGTATAGATATAATGGCTTACTGCCATTATACATATCTGCACTGCAGATAAAAGAAGATTTTCTCTCTGTAAGCTGGAAGCAGGCAAGCCAGTGACATCATCCTCAAAATGGCTAAATTGCAAAGCCCAGGATCACGAAATGAACTGCTTCACTACCATCCAACTTAACAGCCAAACTGTTCTGCCATCTGATTCAAGTATCTTCCTAACAGTTATTTTCTGACTTATTTCACATCTCTAATCTATGTGACTCTGTGTCGTGTTTTATTTCTTTTCTCACATTTAGTTGCTAATAAACTTACCCTTTCTTTAACTCATGCAAGTCTGGTGAATTGGATTCCATTTACACAAAAATACATTTGGATTTGGAAAGGTATCCTTAAATGAAGACATCTTTTTGTAAGTTATCATTTTTGTAACCAACCTAGTGAGGGGTTAATTAATAAGGGGAGACAATACATCTCTCCTCACACAGAAGCATAACCATTTAAGAGTTTCCCATCCAGCATCAGAATGATGTAGGGTTGCTCTCCAGGGATGATCATAGCAATTTGTATGTGTCAGGACTTAGGTCTGATCCATTGCTTTTGAGAACACCTAGATCTGTCCATTCCTGATGAAGGGCTATTGCCTGAAACATCCGTGCTCTTGCTGCTTGGATGCTGCCTGACCAGTTGTGCTTTTCCAGCACCACACTTTTCAACTCTAGCCCTATCTATTGCATACTGTAGTGATTGTTACAATGTCAGCCAGCTGTACATTATGGTATACGAGTTCCCTGATTAGGGTTGCTAATCTGGTCCAATCAGAAAGCCCTATCTGACAGATAAAAAGAGGAGTGTCCTCACTGTGTCTCACACCTGCACACACACACACCATGGGTGCTGGGGATAAAATAAGCACTACTGCACTTAGGCGGTAGTGTGGGGGTTAAATTTAAAAGAAAAAAAAAGAAGGGTACTGTTATGTTAGGGCCCGGGTGTCCTTGGAGAAGGAGCACACAGTGTCCACCAACTCCCTGAGTTGTTCAGGGAGAGGTGGGCGCTGCAGGGAGTGGAGGGCAAAAAAAAAAGAGGAGTTTCAGAAATTCTGGCACTCCGAGAGCTTAGACTGAAGAGGTAATCCTGATGAAGGGCTTTTGCCCGAAATGTCGAATTTCCTGCTCCCCGGATGCTGCCTGACCTGCTGTGCTTTTCCAGCACCACTTTAACCTTGACTGAAGAGGCAATACGAGAGTGAAGGATTCTTCAAGTTTAAATAAAGTGTGATTTGGTGATGGAATATCAGTCTCTATGGTGTAATTTCAGTTATTAGGGGCTTAACGTTCCCTGAGCACCAGATACTAAACATTACAAGAATTGATCAGCATAGTTAAGAAATATAACAACCGCAAGCCTTCTCTAATTCTGAGATGCTCTCAGCTTTACTCAGCAATTTGAGAACCAGCAGAATGCATATCAAGTTATTTGACGGGGATAAGATGACTGGAAGAAGCATGTGACTTTGGTTTAACCCTTAATGAGATGCTCAAAGACAGTTTGGTATGTGAGGCCAATTATGTAATCATACAAAAATGCCTACAATGTGAATCCCATTTGGACTTCAAATAGGTAGTACAACTGGCTTTATCATTGGAAAGTGCGGCAAGTGGAGCATATGAGCTTCAGGGTACTCCAATGGAAATGGACACCATCACCGGTCCGACTGAGTTGGGGAACACCACTTGCATGCAGGCAATTGTATAGCCTCATTCAGGACATATCCTGATCAGAAGGACCATAGCAAAACCCTAAAATAAAGCCAAGTCTCAGCCAAAAGTTTAAAATTTTATTCAGGCTCCAGGGTGGCAAGCCATTGTAGCTGCTGCTAGTATGTGAACTCGAGACTTAAATTGAGTAAGATAACTTATAGGCCAGTATCCAGGAGAGTTCATACCCTGAAAAATTCACTTACATCTGGTTTGGAACAGTTAAATTGCTTAACAACATCCAAATCAGAACCATTCAAAATAAACATTTGGTTAAATGGTGATCTAATGGTGGTCAACACCGGCACAGCCATTCCAGTGATCACAGAACCAGTTTTAACAAAATTTGCTCTCGACTCCAGCCCTTAAGTTTGCACAAGGCCTCAGCTAGACTGAAAGCCTATACTGGGAACCGTTACAGATGAAGCGTAAAACTTTGGTTCTGGTTTCTTATGAGAAGCAGCTGGTGCAGTTATTGTAGTAAAAAGCTCGAGCCCAAGCTTGATGGGATGAAATTGGTTGCAAGAGATTCATCTAGATTGGCTCAATATCTTTCAATTAGAAAATGGCTGCCTGAGTGAATTCCTAATTAAATACCTGGAAGTCTTCCAGGAAGGTCCAGGCACTCTCAAAAGAGCCAAGGCCACTTTGCATGTTGATTCCACGATTCTGCAAGGCCCGCTCAGTGCCATTTGCCTGATAGGCAAAAGTAGAGGCAGATATCAGAAAGCTGGAAAGCGAAGGAATTATCAAGCCAGGACAGTTTGCAGAATGGTCAGCATCAATCATACCAATTGTGAAGTCCAATGGGTTGGTTCTCTTTTGTGGGGATTTTAAATGCTAAACCACTTTTCTCAGTTGGATAAATACCTAATCCCTCGTATAAAGGATTTATATGCAAAGCTGCAGGGGGGCTGTCCTTCACAAGGCAAGTCATGAGCCTTGCGTACTTGCAATTGCATTTAGATGAGAATTCTTAGAAGTATGCTACAATTAATACCCATAAGGGCTTATATCAATATACAAGGCCGCTATGTGGGGTATTGTCAGCCTGTTTAATTTTTCAGCGGATGATAGAGAACATTTTGCAAAGTTTACTTCAGGTCAACATTTATCTAGATGACCTTCTAATAACAGGGAAAACTAATAAGGAAGACTTAGAGAACTTGAGCATAGTCCTAAGGTGTTTTTCCAAGGTGGACAGATGCCTAAGATGGGAAAAATGTGTGTTCCAGGCCCCCAAACATGACCTACCTGAGCTCCACAGGTGATAAGACACAGGTTACACCCGTTGAAAGATAAAGTGAGGGTGATCAAAGGAGCCCTGGCTCCCACATCTGTCCAGAAGCTTAGGTCATTTCTTGAGTCGGTAAATGATTTAGGAAAGTTCATATATAACCTGGCCTCCGTCCTGGCACCTTCGCATCAATTCCTAAACAAAGGGTCAGTGTTGGAAATGTGGACAAGCCCTAGCTTTCAATGAAGTAAAGAAATAGCTGTCATCCTCTCAGGTTTTGACACACTATGATCCCAAGAAAGAGCTAGTATTGGGATGTGATGCATCCCCGCACAGCACGAGTGTGGTATTAGCTCATAGGTGGCCCAATATAGGAGAATGCCCAACAGTATATGCATCCTAGACTTCGGCTAATGCAAAGCACACATACACCCAGATAGAGAAGAAAGGATTGACGGTCATATTTGGAATCAGGAAGATCCACCAATTTATTGGATCAAACTTTGTGGTAATAGAGGACTACAAACTGTACTTGATCCCATGAAAGAGGACAAGGCAGTGCCATCCTTAGCTTTGAACCATATTAGGGGTGGGCTATAATGCTAAGTGCTTATAATTATGAGTTTGAATACTGTCTGAGAGGCCAAGTAGCAAATGCAGGTGTATTGAGTCACTCAATACACCTGCATTTGCTACTTGGCCTCTCAGACAGTATTCAAACTCATAATTATAAGCACTTAGCATTATAAAACAGATACACCACTGGTGCTATCCTTAATGGAAGAGTCTATATCACTATGAAATTTTCTCCACATACTCCCAGTCACAGCTAATAATATCAGAATTTGGATGCAGAAAGATCCTGCCCTGTCAAAACTGAAACAATTGTGGTGATGGAGGAAACCAAATAGCTGTCACAATGAGAGCTGAAACGTTTTTGGACCCGGAGAGACCATCTCACAGTAGAGGATGGCATATTGTTATGGGGAGCAAGAGTGATTGTCCTGAGCAAAGGTCAGCATCAAATACTGCCTGAACTCCACCAGAGCCATCCAGGGATCTCCAAAGTGAAGATGTTGATGAAAGGATATGTCTGGTGGCCCAAGCTTGGATGCAGATATGGCCACATTGGTGGGGCAGTGCCCAAAGTGCCAACAAGGACAAAAATTACTAGTGGCAGATCCCTCACATCCCTGGGAATGGCCAGGTAATCCTTAGGCTCATTAACACGTCAATTGTGCAGGTCCTTTTATGCGTTCAATGTTCTTAGTCATTGTAGATACTCACTCAAAGTGGTTGGACATATATTTGTCAAACACTGGGACAACGATAGAAAAACTGTACACACCATTTTCAACACACCGTTTCTCAGAAGTGTTGGTCACAGATAATGGGCCATTGTTTACCAGCAAGGAATATGGTTATTCTTAAAGTCGAATGAGGGTTGACTTATAAGGACAGCTTCATATCATCCATCATATGATGGCCTGATGGGAAGAGTAGTCCAAACTTTGAAGGCTGGCTTGAAGAATCAGCCTACAGCATTGCTAGATGCCAGGTTGTCACATTTGTGTTTGATTATAAGACCACCTGTCATGCAACTACAGGGACAACTCCAGCAGAGATGCTAATGGATAGAAGACTCTGTACCAGGTTAGGTGTCATCCTCCCCGACCTGGCGGGGAGGGTGGAATGACATCAGGAATGCCAATACTGAACAAAAGACTCCGCCAAACAGAGAATGAAGTTTGGTGTAAGAATCATAAAACTGGCCTCACGTGGGTAAGAGGCATGGTCAATGCAAGGTCAGGACCCATGACATATGACATTTGGGTAGATGCAATGGTCCTGAAGAAACACAAGGACCGTATGAAAGCCATAGATTCGCAAACAGTGCAGGAGCAAAATGTATCCTGCCCCTTGGAACAAGGCAGTGGATTCACCCTATCTGTCAAACATTGATGAGTCCTCTGAATCAGAGCTGGACAAGACAGATGTAGTTGCCTTTACTGCCAGAAGAGGAGAGTGACATTCTATCACAGCATTCCCAGCGCAAAAGGCAAGCTCCCATATATTACATGCCACCCATATCGGATGCCAAGTCAGAGGAACCTAATTTGGTGCAAAAATGTCCCAGGCAGCTCTCCAAGGAAGAGCACTGGCCTATGTCCTCAGGTTCAGAGGGAGAGTAATATATTGATTGTAGTAAGGTCAGCCAGATGGACCTCAGAGAATGAGTTCCCTGATCAGGGCTGTTCACCTGGTCCAATCAGGGAGCACTGTCTGACAGATAAGAAGAGGAGTAAAGAAAGAAAAAGAAAGAAAAAAGAAGAGGAGTGTCTCTTTCACTGTGTCTCACATCTGCACACACACAACATGGGTGCGGGGGAATAAATAAGCACTACCACAGTTAGGCGGTAGCGTGGGGGTTAAAAAATAGAATTAAAAAGAAAAAAAACAGGAATGTCAGAGGTTCTGAAAGAAAATAAAGAAAAAACAAGAGGTCAAAGTGGCACTCTGAGAACTGACTTTGAAGAGGCAGTAGTAGAGTCAAGAATTTTTCATGGGGATCCCAGTCTCTTTGCTGTAATTTAATGTTCTGGATTAGTGGTGCTGGAAAAGCACAGCAGTTCAGGCAGCATCCAAAGAGCAATAAAATCGATGTTTCGGGCAAAAGCCCTTCATCAGGAATACTGATGTATTCTTAATGAAGGGCTTTTGCCCGAAAAGTCGATTTTACTGCTCCTCGGATGCTGCCTGAACTGCTGTGCTTTTCTAGCACCACTAATCCAGAATCTGGTTTCCAGCATCTGCAGTCATTGTTTTTACCCGGTGTAATTTAATATTCTGCTTACATTGTTTGGCATGCAAGTAGTCTTGTGTTGCAGGTTCACTAGGATGACACTTTACTTTCAGGCATGCCTTGTGCTATTTCTTGCATTCCTCCTGTACTCTTTATTGAATCAAAGTTAATACCCTAGCTTGATAATAAAGTAAAATGGGGAATATACCAGAAAGCTGAATGTCCTCACTCTGTGGGGTAATGGCCTTCTGGTGGGAATTTGGATGTGTGACCTCTTCTCACAAAAACCAGTGTGAGTTCATTAGATTAACAATCCAACTCTCAGGTCTCTGGTAATATAGATATCAGGGAGATTTCAAGATCAGAAGGTTACCTACTAGTTTGAAAATCTAATTAATGAAGTATTGATCTTATTAACAACAGAAAAGACCACTGGTTCACATTGCTTATGCCATTATTCAGGAGGCAGATGTGAAAATGTTCAGAATGTCTTATGTCATCTATAAGGAGGTGTTGCAAAAGCAGATAAAATGGTTGCAAAGGGACAATGGCTGCCTTCAGCAGAAGGGACATCTCCAAGTACCTTGCATTTTATGTAAACATCTGCTTCCTGACAGATGAAGTCCAGAAGCTCATCATCAGCTCCTCAAGCTGTCAGAAGCCAGCTAGACCTCAGTCACCAGCAGTTGGTTGTGTGACTGTGATGTGCTCACACCAATGTTTGGATCCCTTACAGACAAGATGCATATACCTACTGAGATGCGTGTTGCTGTATTAGTGTTAGGTGCTCTGCAAAGATCTGATGATGCAAATTCTGAGGTTCTCCCTTCCTCTTCAGAACTTAATGATTGGCAGAAGCCTCAGAAGTTCCCTTTGTGGAACAACTACACCTCCAAAGTCAAACTCATATCGATCAAATCTTCTCCATGCTACCATCTCAAAATGCAGTCCCCGCCACCACCCACCTCCCACCCCGCAAACCACACAAATCTTCCTTTAAGTACTATGAAGGAAAGAGCTATGTTCTATTTAAATCTTATCACCCCATGACCAGCCACCAACATCACCATGGACAATGGAGCAACTCCATAGTTTTGGCAGATCATGAGTGTTACTTGCATCACTTATGGAACTGCAATCAGATTCTGCCCTGTGCTACTGACCACTTTTCCAGCCTCCACCCAGACCTCTTTGACCGAGCAGGGAATTTTCATCTTCCCTTTAGCAGGCATCAGGATCTTCCACCGATCACACATAACCTGGAGGAGAACTTGCAAAGAATTGTCAATGAACTTTAGGCCCATATTTGGTTTGGGCCTTTCCATGAGCTCTTCCTCCATTAATTCTGGCAGAGTTAAAGCTGGAGATGGTGTTGAATGAGTTTCCTCTTCAGAGTAGCACCAAGCAGAGTTTGAGGTAATTTTTGAGTTTTGTTTGCAATACTTGTTATTAGAAGAAGAACTGTGGGAATTAGTGGGCTTGAAATGGATATTAGCAATTAGCAGAGATGGAGTAGATGAAGGTGAGAACAGAGTGAAAATTAAAAGCAAAGTTGATAATTTTTTCCAGTTCCAGATGAGAAAAAGGAAACACTACCAATGATGTGATCAATGTACCAGAGAAAAAGTTGTGGGGAGGGATCTGAGTAGGATTGGAACAAGGAATGTCCCACATACCCGACAAAGAGACTGGCATAATAGGGGCTCATGTCAATACCGACAATCACACTTCAAACTGACAAAATGAGAAGAGTTAACGGCAAAACTGTTCAACGTGAGGACAAGCTCATCCAGGTGGACGGAGTGGTGTTGAATAGGGATAGTTCAAGCCTTCTTTCCAAGAAGAAGCAGAGAGCCCTGAGACCAACTTATGGGGGATAGATGTGTCCATAGTGAAGAGGAGGCAATTTGTGCCAACAGACAGGAAATTCTGAAACTTAGGTAAAGCATCAGAAGCATCATGGATGTAAATGGGACCGGACAAGGGGAGAGATAATTGATAAATTATAGGAGGACATAATTTTCATAGGGTAGGACCAGGCTGAAACAATGAGTCTGGGTTTGGGAGACAGTGAGGTGGGCAGCTGTTGGGGATTTGTAGTGGTTGGGGTGGAGATCCCCAGATAAGCTGAGGTTAGTGATGGTCACAGAAACAATTGTTTGATGTTCAGTGGTGAGGTTATGGTCCAGATAGAGATAGGAGCAGGTCTCTGAGAGATGGCACTTAACTTCCACAATATATACATCAGGGCGCCAGATAAACCCCTGTTGGCAGCCTTGACTAAAAAAAATCAGGATTGGATCTGAGATCACAGAGTGCAGTCAGTTCAGAGGGAGATAGGTTTGAATGTATGAGGGGAGCAGACAAATTAAGGTTACAGTTTGCAGTGAACAGATTGAGTGCAGGTAAAAGACCAGAGGAAGGGATCCACATGTTGGGAGAATGTTGGAGGTGGGTAAAGAGGTTTGTGGATTGGGAGAGGACTCCTGTCTAAACAAATGAGCGCACAGGCAAAGGCGATGGAAGAAAAGGTCAATGGAATGCTGTGCCCGAAATTCATTGTGGTGGGGCATAAGGGGTTAAGTATATGTCCTTTGCAGACCATTCAGCATCAGAGAGTGGAGGCTCAGAGGGGATAGTAACTACTTGATAAGAGGTGGAGTTTGAGGAAGGGATGGTAAGGGGACTGGAGAAAGCTTCCAGGGTGGCATGGGTGTCTTTGGGTTGTTGCAATTTGTATTCCTTAATAATGAAAAAGAAGGGAAGAAGTCTCTTGTTAAAATATCAGACAAGTCAAAGAAGGAAATAGAACTGGGCGTGAGATAGCATGAGGCGGTGCTGATGGAAAATTAAGCAAGGGGTGTGTGTGCATGACAACGCATAGTGCTGAGTATAGATCTCAGGATACTTCCTTCGCCTTCAATGGTTCTGCAACTTGCACTGAGAAAGTAAATTGAAATTAAAATTACAATAAGTGCAAACTGACTGCAGAAACTAGAAAGGATTGACAAACAGCTTTGTGGAACTCAAGAATCTTCTCAAAATATAGAAAATATATTTCTTAATAATTTACATCTAATATAATTTGATGAATTGTTCTGGATATTTGAAAACCAACTGGAATATAGAAATTAGTAACAGTGATTGGATTAAATCTGTATTTTGATAAATATTAACTTCATGGATGGAACGAGAAAACTGCAATTCACAAATACAACAACCTCATGCCAAGCTGAAAGTAACTTTTGGCTCCAGAATGAACTGTAATTATTGTTTGGCTCCAAGATATCTTCCTCTTGTAGAAAGTTTGCTCTCTTATTATTTTATTGGAATCAACAATATCATTTCTCACGATCCTGTAAACTACTAGCAATGTGAATGCTAATGCATTCAGCACAGCAAATCCTGCTTCCAACAAAGAATTGAGACATGACGCTGGCCTGACTTCGAAATCTGAAAGAGGGATCATCTCCAGGATGTGGATTTGTTGATTTGTGGATAATTTCACAATCCTCTCAACTTCAGGTGCTAATACAAATTTCAAATGGAACCAAAATTGGCTTCACGGCATTGGTTTGACTACCTTTGAGAAGTCACAAATGCTTTCCAAATCTGCATTGAATTATTCATTACCTTTTATGTTTGCTGTAATCGATTTTCAAAGACCATCATATTTCTCGTATTAAAAGTACACAATGTCCAGCAATAATCTAAATGTGTAGTCATATTCAAATAATTTGAATTTGATTGTACTAATGCCATTACCATTTTAAAACATTTGGTGGAATTTTATGCCATCTCTCATGACATATTGGCAATGGAGAGGGCATTTAATCAAGCAGAAGGGTGACACATAAGCACACCACCACTTTCCTGCTATTAGTAAAATTAGGTGCAGAGCAGGAAGGTTTGTCCCTGCTCAAGGAGGATGACAAGCAAAAATATGCAGTCTTCTGATGGTCTCCTGGGAAGGGGCATTCATTGGAGGATCCAGCATCAGAGAGGGGGCAGGCTCACTGAAGACCATTGTCTTACCAATTACCATACCTCCCTCGTCCACAACTCCCACCCTGTCAAACCTCTCCTACTTCACTGCGTTAGATTTCATTTTCTCTTCAATTGTAGATATCAATTAGAAAAGGAAAACTGCTTTCTTTCTAATTATTGATGACCAACAATTTTTAGTGAGGTGAGGAATCAGGGTTAATTGCTTCCTGGCTTACATTGTCAAGATGATTCTGTTCCGCTGTATTTACAGGCAATGGATAGGATGAGACCAAGCTGTGCAAATTACTTAAGTAGGATTGCTGCACCTCTCATGACTTATGTATTACTGAGAGCAGAGTGAGAAGTCTCAAAATATTGCAATGCTTAAAGTCGACAGCTCTAATCTGAAGGCACTTAGGGCAATTGTGCAAACTGTAAGCTTTAAGGTCTGTCAATATGATTCTCAAAGTCCATTCAGTTCAGCTCTAACTTTTTTTAAAGAATCCCTACATGGTGAAAACAAGCCATTCGGCCAAACAAGTCCACACTGACCCTCCAAAGAATAACGCACCAATGTCCCTGCCCTATATTTACCCCGACTAATGCATCTAACCTATACATCCCTGAGCACTATGGGAATTTAGCATGGCCAATTCACCAAACCTCCATATCTTTGGACTGGGGGAAGGAAACCAAAGCACACGGGGAGAATGTGCAAACTCCACACAGACAGCTGCCCGAGGCTGGGATTGAACCCGGATTCCTAGCACTGTGAGGCAGCAATGCTAACCAATGAGTCACCATGTGCACTTAGGTTTCTTATTAACTGATTTTTTTTTTGTCTGCTTCAAACTCAGAGCCCTAACAAACTTGAAGTGCATGCAAATTGATACATTTGAACTTTATTTGTGTTTTTTTGGGTCTTCACAGGGTACGGCTGATAAAGACAAAAGTTTTAGTAGCCCCTGAAGACAAAGATTGACAGCTTAAAGTGAGTGGGGCATAGTGCTGCATGAGATAAGAATTGTTCAATATAGAAGAGCAATGTACCCTAGCTGGCCAGAAGGCAGTATTCTCAAAAGTACCTTTGCAGCTTTGGAAAAAACATAAAGAAAACACAGCTTGCATTTTTATGGCACCTTCCTTGAATCATAGTAGTATATGTTATCATCAGTTAAAATGTAAATGTTATTAAAATCTCAAACATAACCCAACGCATCCTGCAAACTGGCCATTTCTGAATTTAATGGAGGTTAGGAAGGGATGAATGACAGACAAACTCCTCCAAGGAGTTAGGTTCACCACTTAAATATTATAACACTGTGAGCCTCACAGTTAACCAAGCAGCGTGGTGGCTCAGAGATTAGTACTGCTACCTCACAGCGCCAGAGACCTGAGTTCAATTCAGTCTCAGGCAACTGTCTGTGTGGAGTTTGCACATTCTCTCTGTGTCAGGTTTCCTTCCCACAGTCCAAAGATTATGCAGGTTAGGTGAATTGGCTATGCTAAATTGCCCATAGCGTTTGGGAATGTGTAGGTTAGGTGTATGAGTCAGGGGAAATGTAAAGTGGGGAAGGGAATTGGTCTGAATGGGATATTTTTTGGAGTGTTAGCGTGGACTTGCTGGGCCGAATAGACTTTTTCCACACTGTAGGGATTCTATGATCTATGAGCCTGCTTTTCCAGTTTTAAGCAGCCAGCCACTAATTGTCCCTATTAGCAGCTATTCATTCTCCCAGACTGGCCTTTAACCACTCCTTTGTCGGTCCAACTGTTTTTTTCTCTGTTCACCTATTGTTTACTCTCTCTCTTCTCCCCATAACCCCCATCTTCTGTATAAAAATCCACCCTTTTCCGAGCCACCATCAGTTCTGAAGAAAGGTCACTGGATCCAAAACTCTAACTCTGATTGTTATTCACAGAGGCTGCCAGACTTGCTCAGACTTTCCAGTGATTTCAGTTGTTGTTTCAGATTTTCAACATTCACAGTTCTTTCAGTTTTTTTGTCTAGTTTATTCTTTTGTTTGGCTTTTGGTTCAGTGTTTAGTTTTGATGCAATACTGTATCTTAAGAATAACTTTCTGCATTCATTCCAATCTTATGTTCTGTTAGGACTGTCTGTCCATTTCTCCTTAAAATTATTATTGTGAAAGCATTTTAAATTTGTTGACTTTCAATATTGTTTTAAATCTGAAGTTCTATAAATTTTATTTTGTATTTAGGAATAGAGTTTTTTGTTAAATTATTGTAAAACTTGCTGATTTTACTGTTCTTTTCTAGTTCTGTATTACTGTTGAATTGTGTCAAATTCTTTCAATAAAATATTGAATTGTAAAAACTGATTACTCCATCCTGATTTATTGTTTCCAACGCTGGAATTTTTTCTCTTGTAAACTGCTTGTTTTCTTTTTAAAAAGTTTAAAATTTTAAAGTTCTGTTCTATAAAAATATTCTTCTCATAAAGCTTTTAATAGCTTTCAAATGTTTCAAAAGTTATAAATTCAGTTAAATACTTTGTTCTGAAGAATTAGTATAATCGTCCCGGTTTCAAATTTCAAAATATAGGATTCCTACCTTGTTCTTTTTCTTGGGAAGTTTCCTACCATTTTCCCTTCATGTTGAGATAATTCATGTCCCTCAACCCTGACAAATTGGCATATTTCCTTGCTTTCTGAAATCAACATATTATCATTTTTAAGTAAAATTTCTCTTACCTTTGAAATGCCATTTGGTCTAAATGCTTCTCTGTAGTGGTCTGACAGTGTTTAAATTTGTTTCTGATATTTTTGATTTCAAAATCAAGCTATTGCCCTGTTTTGACCTCCAGGTCTGACTGCCTTTCCACCTCAGAAAGCAAATGCTCACTGTTGCAGCTTTTATGAGCCTGTATTGACTGACTCCTCTTGAAACACTCCAGCTACTGACTGACTAACTGCTCCTTTCTTAAATGTGTAGGGACTTAAAATAGTAGCTCGGACTTTTAGGGGATTTTCTAAATTCTTCAAGATTCTATTTCCTGTTTTTTTTCCAAGACACTGCAAAACAATGTCCACTGCTGGTTACCAACTATTTGTGGCAGGAGTAGAGTGCTCCTACCAAACTTTCTTCCTTTACAAGTTTAGGGGCTTTATAGTGATCTGCAGTGAAGGTTAAGTTTCAGCAGAATAACCTCTGGTCTTAGTTGACAAGACACAATTTATTGTTTCTCACTAAATATATCTGTGTTACATTAAGTCTAAGAAATCTTAACTATAATTAACAAAAGGCCAGTCTCCAGGAAGAGACTGGACCAGGCTCCAACTTCTGTCTGCTTTAACCCACCATCAACTGGCCTAACTACTGATGCTCCACCCAATGGCTCCCATCCACATAGCCCAGTTGATACACTCACTGTGCCTTTCGGAAGGGAGTTCAAGGATTTTGATCCAGTGACGTTGAAGGAATGGTGTTGATAGTTGCCAATCGAGAGTGTAGTGCTGGAAAAGCACAGCAAGCCAGGCAGCATCCAAGGAGAAAGGGAAACCAATGTTTCAGGCAAGAGCCTTCATCAGGATGATCATTCCTAATCCGTTTGATATGTGGCTTGAAGGGGTATTTGCAAGTGATGATCTTCTCATGCTTCTACTGCTCTTGGCCTACTAAGTGGTAGAGACTTTGAAGGTGCTGTTGAAGACTGCTTGCACCTTGGCAAGTTCCCTGAAAGAATGGTGGAAATAGATTCAGTTACAACTTAGGAAAGAGAAGTGCATAAATATTTTCAGGGAAAAACTTGACAAGGTCACAGGGAAATTGGGGTGAGACACAAATTGAAGAGTTCCACCAAAGAGCCAGAACAAGCACGATCGACTGAAGGGTCTCCTTCTGTTTTATTTCATTTGATGATTTCAGAGCCCTAATATTGGGGGCTGAGTTTCTTAATTAGGTGGTGGAATTTTGATCGGGAAACCTTTAAGTCCTGATCTCCTTCAATGCCACTGGATCAAAATCCTCAAACTCCCTTCTGAAAGGCACAATGAGTATATCAAGTGGACTACATGGATTGGAGCAAATTAAGAAGGTGACTCACCACTACCTTTTCAAGGGAATTGGAGCTGGACAACTGATCTCAGCGTTCCCAGTGATACTAACATCCCACAAAAGAGTGAAAGTATTTCTGATAACAACAACATGTTGAGCAAACATTTCCTAATGTCACCTTTGGTTCTCATGAGGTGTGCGACTTCTGCTACTGGTGCTTCTGTCACTGGAAACCATTATTCCATGTTTATTTTATCAAAACCACTTATTATTTTGACCGCCTTCATCAAAATTTCCACTGCCAATAAAACTAGTATCAGGAGACATGGCCTCAAAATAGGGGGGACAAATTCAGGACTGAGTTGAGGAGGAATTTCTTCACCCAAAGGGTTAGGAATCTGTCGAAAGCCCTGCCCAATGAAACAGTTGAGGCAACCTCATTAAATGTTTTTAGGGCAAAAGTAGATAGGTGAGTGGGGGGTAGGGTAGGTGGAGCTGAGTCCACAAAAAGATCAACTATGATCCTTTTGAATGGCAGAGTAGGCTCGAAGGGTCTGATGGCCTATTCCTGCTCTTCATTCTTATGTTATTTTATTCTTACCAAATTGATTCCTGTGATGGGAGGACTGAGGTATGAAGAGAGGTTGAGTCAGATAGGATTATATTCACTGGAGTATAGGAAAATGAAGGGGGAATCTCATAGAAACCTACAAAATTCCAACAGGTCTAGACAGGATAGATGCAGGAAGGATGTTTCTGATAATGGGGATGTTTAGAACCAAGGATCATAGATTAAGGATGAAACTTTATTGCTGGAACAGCACAGCAGGTCAGGCAGCATCCAGGGAACAGGAGATTCGACGTTTCGGGCACAGGCCCTTCTTCCTGAAGAAGGGCCTGTGCCCGAAACGTCGAATCTCCTGTTCCCTGGATGCTGCCTGACCTGCTGTGCTGTTCCAGCAATAAAGTTTCAACTTTGATCTCCAGCATCTGCAGACCTCACTTTCTCCTCATAGATTAAGGGTACAAGGAAAATCTTATAGGACTCAGATGAGGAGAAATGTCTTCGCCTGTGGAATTCATTACCATGGAAAGTGGTTGAGGCCAAAACATTGTGTTTTCAAAAAAGGTGGCAGATCTCTTGTGGCTAAAGAGATCAAAGGATAGGAGAGAAAGACAGGATTAAGCTCAATGATCGACCAACCTCATAATGAATGGCAAGCTGGCATGAAGGATCAGATGGCCTACTACTGGTCCTATCTTCAATATTTCTATATTTCTGTGTGTGTTGCTGCAGTTACATGAATGAAAACGGAGGAGATTATGGCTTCCACAATAAGGTAAGCCCGGTTTACTGTGGTAGGGAGAGTGAAATACAAAAGGAGGGGTGATATCTTGGGGGAGGCTGTCCATGATGTGCAGCCTAGAATGAGATGCCCCACCCTGCCATCCTTCCCACCTTTCTTCATGGAGGTCGTGATAAATGGACTGCCCAATCAAACCTAACCTGCCGATGACCATCATATTTTGGTGTGAGCCTCTGTTCAGGAACAGGCTGATTTCAACACCTATGCTCTTGGCAAATTGTCAGATTCAGTTTAGGGATGAGGGGTAAGGTATTGTGCTAGACCCCTATCTATTTTACTATCACATGCCAGAGTGTTATCACATAACAGAGTGTTACAAGAGGACATAAATTTAAGGTGAATGGTGGAAGGTATAGGGGGGATGTCAGGGGTAGGTTCTTTACTCAGACAGTGGTGGGGGCATGGAATGCGCTGCCTATGGGAGTGGCAGAGTCAGAATCATTGGTGACCTTTAAGCGGCAATTGGATAGGTACATGGATGGGTGCTTAAGCTCGGACAAATGTTCGGCACAACATCGTGGGCCGAAGGGCCTGTTCTGTGCTGTATTGTTCTATGTTCTATATTCTATGCCCCAACCCCCACAACCAAAAACACACCCATATTGTACTGTGTCCAGTCTTAAACACCATAATGCAATTGAGTCGAGGCAATGTTTTATAAATATTCCATGTGATTTCCTTCTTTTGATTATTCATACCTCTATTTTGAAGCTACCAGATTCCACATACTGAATTTAGTCACCTTTTCAAAATGTTGTGCCATCTTCAAAGATTTGTTTATATATACTTTGAATCTTAATCCTTGCACCCTCTTTAAACTGGTATCATTTAGTTTATACAAATGTATGAAATACAAACAGAAGTAGACTATTCGATCACTTGAGCCTGCTTTGCCATTCAATAAGATCATGTTGATCTGTTTTTGTTTCAAATTTCACCTTCCTATTTATTGTCAATAGCCCTTAATTCCTTTGCCTAACAAAAATCTATCCAATTCAATCTTAAAATTATTCAATAGTCCCAACTCCAATACCTTCTGAAAGAGTTCCAAAGTCTCACAATCCTCTGTGAGAAAAAAATTCTCCTAACCTCTGCCTTGACAAGGCAACCCTTAATCTGAAAACAGTGCTCCCTAGTTCTGGACTAGCCCACAGGTGGAAACATCCTTTCCACATCCACCTTGTCAAGACCATTCAAGATCTTATACATTTCAATTAAGCCTCACTTCATTCACAGAATCATAGAGTCATAGCGATGTACAGCACGGAAACAGACCCTTTGGTCCAACTCGTCCATGCCAACCAGATATCCTAACCCAATCCAGTCCCACCTGCCAACATCCAGCCCATATCGCTCCAAACCCTTCCTAGCCTCCACCACTTCCTCTGGTAGCATATTCCATACATGTACCACCCTCTACATGAAAAAGTTCCCCTTAGGTTTCTTTTATATCTTTCCCCTCTCACCCTAAACCTATGCAATTAGTTCTGGACTCTGCCACCCCGGGGAAAAGACTTTGTCTATTTATCCTATCCATGCCCTTCATGATTTTATAAACCTCTGTAAGGTCATCCCTCAGCCTCTGACTTTCCAGGGAAAACAGCCCCAGCCTATTCAACCTCTCCCTATAGCTCAAATTGTTCAACCCTGGCAACATCCTTGTAAATCTTTTCTGAACCATTTCAAGTTTCACATCTTTCTGATAGGAAGGAGACCAGAATTGCATGCAATATTTTAAGTGACCTAACCAAGTCCTGTACAGCCGCAACATGACCTCCCAACTCCTGTGCTCAATACTCCCCTAAACTGTCATAGAAACAAACCCTGCATTGTCCAATGTCATAAGATGGTGGTGCCTCCTAATTATTCGAAACAAGTCATTTTCTAAGTCCTCCTGAAGTCTATTAATACCCTTCTCATTATTTACTACATTGTTAAATGTTGTGCCATTTGAGAACATTTTTATTTTTGCCCTGTATAATCAGGTCCAGATCATTAACATGTATCAAAAAGTGCAATAATCCTCATAATCATCCCTTAGGAAAACCACTCCGCATTTCCAGTCTTGAAAAACAATCTTTCACCACTGCTATATAGTTTCTGTTTCTTAGCCAATTTAGTATCCAAACTGTCCTATCAATCCCACAGGATTGGGACAGTGCTGCAAATAAGTCTACTTTGTCAGCCTTACTTTGAAATCTCAACTGCACTACCCTCATCAATCCTTCATTAAGGAACTCAAAGAAGTAAATAGAACACAATTTCCTCTAATGAGTCCAGGTTGACATCTATTTATGAGTCCATATTTTTCCAAATTTCATTTAACTTTATCCAAAACTACAGTTGTTCAAACATCACCTCAACTCAACACTAACCTAATTGGTATTTGCCAAACTTATCCTCCATTTTCTTCAACAAGGCCATTATATTTACAAGTCTCACGACCATCTGACAATCTTACCGAAGAAAGATGGAATAATTTTGAAGAGACCCCAAAATTTAAACCATTACTCCCCTTCCAATCTAAAATGCATTCTACTGGACCTGGTCTACTCTGAGGATTGCTGGTCTTTTACATACTCTTCTTTCTCTGGATTTATCACATCAAATATTGCAACATCTCTTCCTTTCCTGATAGGTTGTCAACATTTTCTTTTCTCATCAAGCAATGCCTTGAGTTTAAAATTCTAATCATCATTTTCAAATTTATACATAACCTCATTCCTTCCTTTCTCTGTAAATTCCTCCAGCTCTGAAGCCCTCTTGGATATCTGAGAGACACTTCATCAAATTCTGACCTTTTGTGTTTCCAAATTTTAATCGCAATGTTAAAAATGTCTTCAGTTTCCTAGGTCCTAAGGTCTGGAATTCCTTCCATTCACCACTCTATTTATTCATGTTTCCCTATTTCAGATATTTCATAGAAGATGCCTATTTGGCCACATTTATTTGGCTACATCTAACCTAAAACATCTTCATGTGGCTCAGTGGCCTGTGAAGAGCCTTGAAATATTATTGCTTCAGAAATACCATGTAAGTAGATATTGTTGGTGATAAACCAAGACTTCATGTCACAAATGGTGGAATCTTATAGAAGCCTGAGCAATTTGGACTATCTAATCTTGTTTTGGGGCCACTGCTGTTTATCATTTTATAAATGACCTGGATGAGGATGTAGAAGGATGGGTTAGTAAATTTGCGGATGGCACCAAAGTCAGTGGAGTTGTGGATAGTGTAGAAGGATGTTGCAGATTACAGAGGGACATAGTTAAGCTGCAGTGCTGGGCTGAGAGGTGGCAAATGGAGCTTAATATGGAAAACTGTGAGGCGATTCACTTTAGAAGGAATAACAGAAACACAGGGTACTGGGCTAACGGTAAGATTCTTGGTAGTGTGGATGAGCAAAGAGATCTCGGTGTTCATGTACATAGATCCTGAAAGTTGCCAACCAGGTTGTTAGGGGTTGTTAAGAAGACGTACTTCTGTGCATTGTACCTCATCAGCCATATAGTAACCCACTGTACTAAGTTGTCTACGTCCTTTTGCAGTTCTACACTGTCATTCGCACAGTTACACTGCTTCCATGTTTCACATCATCTGCAAACTTTGAAACTTACCCCTGCACACCAAGATCTATATCAATGCTACATCAGGAAAAGCATAGATCTCAATATTGACCCCTGGACAACTCCACTACAAACCCTTCTCCAGCCTGAAAAATATAATTTTCTCTTACTCAATTCTTTTATCCACATTGCTATTGTTCCTTTTATTCCATGAGCTTTAGCTGTTCTCATAAATATGTTGTGTGGTACAATATTGAATGCCTTTTGAATGTCCATGTCCACCACATTGACAGCAGTACCCTTGCTGACCCTTTCCATTATCTCTTTAACTTCTCCAACATAATAGTCAAACAGGATTCCCCCTTTAGAAATCCATGTTAGCTGTTCTTAAAAAAGTTATATATTTTTCCATGTGATTACTAATAAGCTCCCAAACACTTGTTTCAAGAAGCTTCCTCAGAATTAAAGTTAAACTGACTGGTCAGCAAGTGCTAGGCTGATCCTTGTAACCTTTTTTGCACAATGTCTGCAATATAATGTCCGCAAGTCTCCAATCCTCTGGCACCTCCTCTGAGTCTAGGCAAAATTGAAAGATAATGGTTAGTACCTCTACAATTTCTATTCTCTCTTCTTTCAAGGTCCTAAGCTGCATTGCATCTAGTCTCAGTGCCTTGTCAATTTTAAGTTTTGAAGGCTTATCAAAAACCTTTTGCTATAACAATGTTAAACCCTAAAACCACAAGGCGTGAGCAGAAATAGACCATTTTGCCCATTGAAATTGCTCCACCATTCAATGAAACCATGGCTGATCTGATAATCCATAACTCTACTTTCCTGCTTTTTCCCTATAGCCCTTAATTTATTTTCTAATTAAGAATCTGTCCATCTCAGACTTGAATATAATTAATGACAGCCTCTACAGGGCATCCGTGCTAAATGGTTCTACAGATTCATTACCCTCGAAGAGATGACAATCCTTCTCAACTTTGTCGTAAGCAATGACCTCTTAATTTTCACTTTCCTTTTAAAGTCAGCATAGTCTGGTTCCAAGCAGCTGAATAGTGTGTCTCTCCTATTCCCAGATAAGTGGTGTAGGCCTCAAGACTCATTCACAATTTAAAGCCTCCTGTTCCGAGCTCCTCCCTTGCAGTTCATGCCTTTCTGCCTCCAGATGTGGGGTGTGGGCTTTGAGACTCTCCCATGATTTGCAACCTTCCCCTTCAAGCTGCTCCCTCATAAGTCCAATACTTCTCTGGTTCCTGGTTATAGGCAGTGGTAAATGTTCTCGACAGGTTTACATCCACTTATACAAGGTATCTTTTCACAAATGTTCAGCCCCAGTTGTGAAATTGTTTACAGTATAACTCTTCTTAATTTCTCAATACAGATGCAGATGTTTGTGCTTTTCTGACAGACTGGTGATTCTATTGAAGTAAATAAGCACCACAAAATCTTCATGGCAATCATATTTAAGTATCAAGACAAGCATCTCAAAATAATACATAATTAGTATGATGTCATTACCATGTAGCAAGCCCAGAAGTTATTGCCAATGGAGGGTGTGACAAAGAAGTCCATCAGTTCACCTCGACTGACTGTGCTGTACCACAGTGAATACAACTGTACATAGCCTGCCCTCATAGCCTAAACTACTCATGGATATAGACATAAGGCAGTGTTTGCCTGATTCAAGTGATATCAGACATGGGAAAGCTGTTAAATCTCTCATAATCTAACCTTTGAAGCTTTGGTAACATGCTGATGAATTTGTGCTGCACTTCTTCCAAGGCCACATATCCCTTTCAAAGTTGCAGTTGTCCAAAGAATTCCAGATGTGATAGAAACATAGAAACGTACAAGATAGGAGCAGGAGTGGGTGATTTGACTCTTTGAGGTTGCTTTGCCATTTGATACGAGCATGGCTCATCATCCAGCTCAACAGCTTAATCCTGCCACCCCCCTTACCTACAAGACTGCATCTACCACCTTCTTGAAAACATAATATGATTTGACCATAACCATTTCTGTGGTCATGAATTCCACTGGCTCACCACTGTCTGGGGAAGAAATATCTTCTCATCTCAATCCTTAATGGTTTACTCCTTATCCTTAAACTATCACCCCTGGCTCAGGGCTCTCCACCATAGGGAATATCTTTCCTGCAACCTGCAGAATTTTATAGGTTCCTATGAGATCTCCCCTCATTCTTCTGAAATCCAGTGAGTATAATGCTATCCAACTCAACCTCTCTTCATGCATCAATCTTGTCATCAAAACAGGGCTTTACATGGTCTGGCAAAACATTCTTCTCTTTATATTCTAGTCCTCAAGATAGAAAGCCTAACAGTCAATTAACCTTTTGATTTCTTTTTGCACTTGAGTATTGCATTTTAATGATCTGTTTACATGGACCTCTAAATCCCTTTGGATGTCCACTGTGACTAACTTTTCCCCATTTAAATAATATTCATGTCTATTCATATTTGGCCTAAAATGGAGGACTTTGCATTTGTTGCTAGCTGCTTAATTGTACGTCTGACATCAAACATATCCTGAACATGAGCACTGACAAGAATAAAATTATGTGGAGGAGCCGGTGTTGGACTGGGGCGGACAAAGTTAAAAATCACAGAACACCAGATTATAATCTAACAGGTTTCTTTGGAAGCACTAGCTTTCGAAGTGTTGCTCCTTCACCATGTCACTCATCTCCATTTGTACCACATCTCCATTGCAACTATGCCTTTGTCATTTTCAGGTTAAACTTTTTGAATACACTTTTGAGCTTGTTTTTCCAACTATTCTTTAAAACTTATCTTACATAAGTCTTTCTTCATCTATCACCCATAATCATCCTGCTTTCCTTGTCACCCACTACTTAATGCATCAATACAATCCTCATCAATCATCCCTTTTCACAACCCTTGTTCTATTAACTCTGTTCTACCATTGGTAATTCCACATCCTGGAACTATTCCCCAATCATCCTGTTCTGCTTTATCCCTTTCAGTTATAAGAACTACTTTAAAACATATTTCTTTTAACGGCATTTTGTTCACCACCTCAAATTTCTTTGTTCTACTCACTCGAAATTGTGAATCTACATTAAAGATGATATATAAATGTAAATTGTTGTAAGAATTAGGAATTACAACTGCTTCGCCGCAAGGATGCTTTTGAAATATTTGTTTTGACCAAATATATATGTCTCCCTATCTACAGACTCTTTAAAAAAATCTTGCAGTGTAAGGCCCCATCAGTTTTAGAAAGCTAACAATGCCTGTGTTAATAGGTCTGTTTGTTATGCACATATGTAGGATTGTAACAGTCGCACTTTATCAAACACTGTGACATCCCAATATGTAACAGCCATTAATAATACACACCTTCATGCTCATTATTGCTTTAGTTGAACAATTCTTGTAATTACCTTAGTGATTTGCTTATGTAACTACTAATTTACTATTAATTTTCAATGAAAGTGAGATGTATCTTTCTGGACACCTCTTTGTCTTGCAAGTAGTGGTTAATTCTGGTTGAACGTTGAAAGGTACAATAATGCAATTACTTGGATACACCAAAGCAAGTAAAACATTTAATATATAAATTTTCCAGAACTGTAGAATAAAATACTTGCAAGGTTAAATGAAACCACAATGATTCTGCTTGAAATATGAAATTGCAACAGTTTTATTTGTATGATCTTGAAGCATTGCAACACCATATGAAAATTCTAGGAGGTGAATATAATTTCATATTTATGAAGAAGACATAAAATGCTGATTTCCAAAACACATTGCTTCCCCACTTGCTTTGCAGATTTCTGCATCTGTTGTTTTTACCAATTTGCTTTCCAGAGTTTTAACAACCATCAATATTCCCTGCAAATAAAGATGCTATAACGCATCTCTTGATTTCTCACAATGGACAAATCTGGCTATTTAAAATGGATTGAAGGCAGAAAGTTTACTACTTGTAGGCAAAGAAACTCTTAAAAATGTGCATTTTTTAAGCTCCCAGTCTTGTCCAAGATTAAAGTAGTGCATCAATGAATTTCATAAAAATAGGGAAAGAAGTCACAAAGAGGCCTGCACTGAGCAATGACAGCATGAAACTGCCTCTGTGTACTTTGGTTCAGTGTAACAAGAATTGAAAAGCTGAGACAACTACCACAAAGTACCCACTGCCAATCTCAGTCACAGAGATGGCGCTGCCATTTCAGTAATGGTTATCTCAACATTCATCTTTACTGTCTCCATCTCCTTGTAGGTTAGAATGGGAGCAATTTGCTAAAGCAGCCAACTTTCCACCCCAGATAAATCAATGGGGTGATGAATTGTTGAGTATGGGTAATATTGCATCTTTTTCCCTTCAGAAAGAAACATAACTACATTCTAGATTCTCAATTTTATCATTCTTCTAGATTCTCAAAATGTAAAGGGTCACTGATGACATGTAATTCCCTCTTATTTCTCCCATTGTATTAATAAATGTTAAAAGTGAAGAAGACTATCAAGAACCAGATGACACTTACTCAGAGCCAGCCTTTGGCTTCATCTTTGTCTCTTCTCCCATCGCATTTTGGACCGCCCTTCCATTTCAAGTATATTTTCCGTTATATGTCTTAAAATTGGAAAGTACCATTGAAATATTACAAGTTTATGAAGTACTGATAGATGCCAATCTTCAGTTTATCTTGTGTCAGTAAATGGCCATTCATCATACAGTTAGGGCATATTGTAATATTTTTTGTAAAGCCCTTTTAAGATTGTAATTTAATAACAATTTCAACCTGTACACTTGGGTTATGGACACACTAAGAGACTTGTAAATTTCCTTGAGGCTTCAGACAGAGAATGAGAAATAAGATTTCTTTTGTACTTACTCTAGAGATAATGCTATTCTTGTTCACACAATTAAATGCATTCTTCTGATGGTGAAAGTCCATGGCACATTTTATTTTTTTAAAAAATCAAAATGAAATCCTTTTACTTCGTGCTTTTAGAATCTATTGACTGCTAAATAGGCATAATGGAGGATATTGAGCAGAATCTTATTAAAAGATTTTGTTAATGTTATAACCAGTTATGCAGATACATAGATAATTTCAAACAACCCTGAAACCACAAGATTTTAGATTGAACTCATTCTAGGGTGTTTAATTTTGCTTATAATGTGTATGTTGCATCAACAATATGCAGTACATGAAAACTATTACAGTTTTCTTTAAAATAAAAGACAAAGATAGAATATGGATCATTTCCAAATGGGGATCAAGAGGCATTTGTAATTTTTGTACAGACAAAGAACTAGCTCATGACTCTGGTTAGGCGTAAAATATAATGTCCATGGGTAGAATACATTCTCCATGAAAACGTGTTCTAGTTGCAAACCCACTTGTGAATATACAACTCCTTTTGTCGGGGTATTTACACAAACTCAAATTCAGTGGTCTCCCCCTTCTCCCCAGATTCAGTGCTTGAAACCTAACAAGAGAGGTGGAGAGAAAGTGTTTATCAAAAGCAGGCGTGAACACCTGCCATTCATTCTCACTTTGAGGAATGACTTCTAATATTGTGTCATCTATGTGGGTGATCACAGTTTGATGGAAGCATTGATCGAGTCACATGATCGAAACAGTCACATATCACATGATTGAAACTCAATTGAGATAGTACATCCTATTGTTCTGAGGAGTAGCCAAAATGAAATCAATCTGGAGACCAATAGGATTTCTAACAAGAAGACAGAACAATCCTTAACAACCAAGTAATTAAGGTAGTTAGAGATGAGTTAACATATTCTCACCTTCAAAAAGGTATTATCGCTGTTCTACAGGAGCTAAAGAACAACTTTGTCTGAAAATCCAGAGATTTCCAACTTCCAGTCACCTTCAAAGAATGATAAGAGAAGACCCATTCAGGCCTGCAAAGATTTCCTTTTAAAAGACAAATTTGAACAGGTGATTTGTTTCTTGTCATTTCATTAAATATTTAAGTTACTTCTATAAACACATTTTATCTGATATGGTATGCATCTGTGGGTTGAGGGAATGAAAGTAACACACTCACACACATAAATGCATGCCCATGCACACCCGCTCCCTTCACTTGTCTGAGGACTGCTGACAATCATGAGCCATTGCTCTCCACAGTGCAGCATTGAAGTGCAGAGGTGTACTGTAATTGGACCAGAGATGTACTGTAAGGGTTCTTACAGCTGGCAATGTCAATTGCCAATATCCATGGGGTGCAGGTATCTGATGTGCATGGAGGATGGACTGAGATGTTAGTACCTGGTGTCCAAAATTCGATTTGATTTGATTTACTACTATCTCATGAACTGAGGTAGAGTACAAAGTGTTGTTTTATGTGCTTTACATTCAGATATTACTATATAGGCGCATAAGCATAACACAACAGATGCAGGATACAGCATTACAACCGCTGAGAAGGTGCAGAGAGAGATCGACATTAACATTTAAGAGGTCCATTCAACAGTCTGATAACAGCTGGGAAGAAGCTGATATTTAATCTGGTTGTACATGTTTTCAAACTTCCTCATTTCTGCCTGATGGAAGAGGGTGAAAGAGAGTATATCCAGGGTGGGAGGGGGCTTTGATACTGTTGATTGCTTTCCTGAGGTGGCGGGAAGTATAGATGAATTCAGTAGACGGGAGGCTATTTTGTGTGATGGACTGGGTTGTATTCACAACTCTGTAATTTCTTTTGATCTTGGGAAAAGTGGTTGCCACACCAGATATGATGTTTTCTATGGGGCATCTATAAAAACTTGCAAGAATCCTTATGGACATGCCAACCTTCCTTAGCCTCCTGAGAAAGTAGAGGCATAGTTGTATTTTCCTGACTGCTGTGTCAATGCAAGTGGACCGAGACAGATTGTTGGTGATCAAAACTCCCAGGAACTTTACGCAGCTGACCATTTCCACCTCAGCACATTGATGCAGACAGGGGCATGCCCTCCACTCTGCTTCCTGAAGTCAATGACCAGTTCCTTCATTTTCCTGACATTGAGGGTGAGTTTGGTGCCTTTATACCATGCCACTAAGCAGTCTATCTCCTTCATATACTCCATCTCATCATTGTTTGAGATCCAACCCACTACAGTGGTGTCATTAGCAAATTTGTAAATGGAGTTGGTGCAGAATTTGGTCAAACAGTCATGTGTATATAATAAAGGACTGAGTACACAGCCTTGTGGGGCACTAGTGTTGAGGATTATCGCAGAGAAGATATTGTTGCCTGTTCTTACTGACTGTGCTCTGTTGGTCAGGAAGTCCAGAATCCAGTTACAAAAGGAGCAACAGAGACGTGGGTCCCAGAGTTTGGAGATGGGGATTATTTGGAATTGTGGTATTGAAGGCAGAGCTGTAGTGAATAAGTAGGAGTCTGACATAGGTATCCTTGTTATCCAGATGTTCAGGATGAGTGTAAGGTCAGGAAGATGGCAACTGCCATGGACTTGTTGTGATGGTAGGCGAATTGCAAGGGATCAAGGCAATCTGGGAAACTGGAATTATTGTGGGCCATGATCAACCTCTTGAAATATTTCATATTTATGAATATCATGGAGGTCCTTTAAAGCAAGCAGTGAGCTAAATATGCCAGGTACCTGATTATTGTCGGCTTCTATTATCATGCAAATGAAAACAAAGAAAATGGTGTGACATTCCTTGAATGGGCAAGGTAAGTGCCTCAATCTGTAGAGGTGGGACCTGCAATACCCATTGTGAAGCTCTCCAGCATGCAAAAATATTACATACAAACCCATTTTGTACAGGACACAGAAATGTGGGTTCCCTCATCTCTCGCCATCCTAATGCATTAGTTTCCTGTTTGCCAAATACTTCTCTGTCCAAGACATCACTGATCACTTCATTCAACACAACACTTTTGGACAAAAAAGACCAGGGGAAGAATAGGGATGTTTGACCAAGAAGGGTAATGATACCCACAGAACCCTTTGCCCTACTTACGCTTTGTTCAGCTTGCTCCCACATGCAGCAGCAGGCTGTCAGTGTAGACATTGATTAATGGTAAATTGTGCATGGACATGGAGTTGTACTTCATGGTGCCACAGCTATATTCAAAGCTAGATGGAAACTCAAAGAAGTAGATGTCTGGCAAAGCCATTAACCTTCACGTCAACATAGTACTCTGTCAGCTGTGCCAACAAAGTGTTGGGTTCTTATTTCCTTTCCCTTCCATGGCAACTCTTTATTGTCTCCAGCAAGGTTTAATATAGCCTGCTCTGCACTGCAGCCTGTTGGACTTGGAGGCTTGATCAGGTGACATGTTGAGGATCTTCTTCCAGAGACAAGTGGGTCCTCCTTGGCTTGACCTTCTGAGGGTTGGAGGGGATCAAACAGATGGAGATGGAGGGTCCGACCATCTCCAGAATGTCCTGAGAGGAGACTTCTGAGGAGCCTCTATCTGGTTACTCCTCCAGCTGGGTTGCTCCTGGCACTCCCTTAGTCTCCTTGTGAGGAAGGAGTAGCTGGAGTGTATGCCAAGTTGCCTGTGGCCATGCCTTTGGTCATGAGGCAGGGGCAATGGAGTGCAAGTTTTTGTATGTATCCAGCAGTCCCTTAGGGTGGACATACAAATGCATGCTTAAGACAGCTGAATTCTTATTGTGTTGCTGCGAGGTCATTGCCTCCCTCCAAAGTGACAGTGTCTGAACAAATGGAAAGTGCAGGAGGTGGCCTTGCTGATGCTTCCTTGGGGCCTTTAAACTTTCCTTCTCAGAGGATGAGGAGATCTAGTGGAGCAGGTCATATCTCACAAGAGCCATGGCCATCCGGCTGGAACCTACAAAACATAAGAGATAAGAAGCATCTCTAGAGGTAGTGTGCAATGAATGTCATTGAGATTAATGTAAGAGTTGCAGTGGAATGGTACTGACTCCATTGATGGTATATGGATATCTCGACATCCCCACAAGAAGCGGTCCCTGTCTTCTGCAAAGGACAGGATTCAGTGTTCGTAAGGGGTGAAGAACCTGTAATCAGGCATTCCTCCATAAGTCCTGGCTCTTTCCACTCTGTTATGAGCTGTTTACTCCTGGAATATGAGAAAGGGAGGAATTGAGGGGATTGGAGGTGGGTTGCACAACTATTTGTACTAGTGCAGGTGGTCAAAAGGTGGTGAGAAACCCCTGGCAAGTGAATAGACAGTACTGAGTGTGGGAGCCTGGTGATGAAGAACAAGAGCGAGAGAGGAAAAACATTGCAGGTAACAGTGAGAGTGAGAGTATGAGCTTTGGTAGGTGGTAGGTGCAGTAGTACAGATAGATTGAATGTGAGGTAGCAGAAAGAAGAGTGTGGCATTTATCCTGGCAGTGCAGAAAAAGCCACTGACTTACTTACAGAACATTGGATTGTGGAGACTGCATTGACTTAGGCCAGGTTGACAGAGTCTGGTTGCATGGTTTTCTCTGCTGCTCATGCAGGGTCTAGGAAAAGTCAGTCTCTCTTTTGGATTACCTCACTCATTGGGAACTCCAAGTCTCCAATGAAGATATGTAGCACTATTTTGTTCTTCTCAGACATCTTTGAAAAGGTTACCCTTTGACAAGGAGAGCAGCTTCAAAATGTCAGTGCTTCTTTGGTTGTAAAGCGATCTTTTAGAGATGCCAGGTGCTTGGGACGATGTTCTTTTAGTGGATATAGAGTCATAGAGATGTACAGCATGGAAACAGACCCTTTGGTCCAACCTGTGGATATCCACTGAGCTGTTCAGGGAACCGCAAGTGGAAGGATGGGGCTCGAATCGAGAAGGAGGGCTATCACTGGAGCAGGATATGTATTCAATAGAGTGAGTTTGGTAAGATACAGCGCAAAATCTCACTCAGCCATATGGAAAGAAATCCTTTGTGAAACTCAACTAAAATTAAAATAACCTAATCTTCATACCAGTGTGTGGAATCTTATAAATGCCCTGCAGGAATTATCTTGAAATTATGAACATCTCGTTGTATCTTTTATGCACCACCAAGTAGCAACATGAGTTTCTTGCTAGGCAACAGCAAGTTGCTAACCAAAGTGGCTTATAGTTTGTTAAACACCTTATTAATGTCGCAAATCACTTCATAGATATTCAGCTTCCTACTTTATTATGACACGAGTTAGCTAGCTGTTGAGGATTCTCAACACGGAAGACATAGCATGTACTTGCTGACTTCAACTCACCACTTACTCCAAAGGACATCCACTTTAGACACCAAATAGCAACTTCTCAGGGCATACTCCATGGTGGAGGGGCACTGACCACATGCACCCCACATCCATGGACATTGGCATCCAACATTTGCCAGACTCAAAGAGGGAAGTAATAGCCCAGTGGTATTATTGCTAGACTGTTAATCCAGAGACCCAGGAAATGTTCCAGTGACCTGGCTTTGAATCCAGCCACAGCAGATGGTGTAATGTGAACTCTGTAAAACCTGGATGGGTGTAATGATGACTATGAATCAATTGTTGGGAAAATGCATCTGGTTCATTAATGCCCTTTAGGGAAGGAATCTGCCAGTCTGGCCTACATGGGACTTCAGACCCACAGCAATGTTATTGATGCTTAACTGCCCTCTGGGCAATTAGGGATGAGCAATAAATGCTGGCTTGGCCAGCAATGCCCTCATCCTGTGAATGAATTTTTAAAAATCATCAATCCACTTAGGGGACATTTATCCACTTTTGAATTACACCTCAGACAGCACTGGCAGCTACCACTGTAATGTTACTGCAAGAATGCCCTGTGCTCAGGGACTTGCACTCAGCTCATAGGCTAGACAAAACCGCTTCTCCAGTCGGCTTGCTTGCTCTCTTATTGTTCATCTACTCTGAACCTACCTGGATGCTTCCTTCATCACTGCCTTGTATTACCTAGCCTTTTTCATTTTGCCCCCTCAATTAGAAATACCAGGCTCACAATCCTGCAGTATTCCTTATTTGTTTAGCATGATCTCAAAGCCAGGGATCTTGTCTGGCCATAATATTGCAGGTTTGTAATGCTTCTGAATAATCCAAACAATGCTGTGTTCCAATGCATTGCATGTTGAAGTAATAGGACACAATTTTCACATGTTCGCGTTGCATTCCATTCTTCAGTGTGACATCAAGCACTGTCATCAATTAGACTTCAGGCACTTTCAACAAAGAAAGAGAAGGAGCTGGAAGAAAAGTCTCTCTCAATCTGAATTCCAAATGATTGATTTCAAGGTAACATGAAGTAATGTTTGGGGCCAAATCATTTGCCAGCTCTGCTAGTCAAGGTATTATACATAACATTGAGTTCTCCGAAGATAGAGCCATAGAGTCATAGATAGGTCTTTCAATCCAACTTATCAACGCCAAACAAGTTTCCCAAACTAAACTAGTCCCACTTGCCTGTATTTGGCCCACACCCCTCTAAATCTTTCCTATTCATGTACCTATCTAAATGTTTTTTTTTAATGCTGTAACTATACTTGCACCTACCATTCCTTATTTCACATATTTATTTCACATATGAACCACCCTTTGTATGAAAAGTTGTCCCTCAGGTCCTTTTTAAATCTTTTTCCGCTCACCACAAAAATATGGCCCCTAGTTTTGAACTCTCCCACCCTAATGAGATGACCTTTTCTATTCACCTTATCTATGCCCCTCATGATTTTATAAATCTCTGTAAGGTTACTCTTCAAGTTGCATAAAATTGTAGCTTATTGGCATCTAGACCTACTGTCGGGAGTGTAGCGCTGGAAAAGCACAACAGGTCAGGCAGCATTTGAGAAGTAGGAGAATCAATGTTTCAGGCATAAGCCCTTCATCAGGACCCTGACCTGCTGTGCTTTTCCAGCACCACACCTCTGATCTCCAGCATCTGCAGTTGTCACTTTCTCCTCGTCTAGATCTACTATCAGGTAATTTCCTTAACATACCTTTCCATCATTAAACATTCAAATATATTGTAGCAGAGATTAGATTTAACAAAAAATCTCAAATTTTAAACTAATATTATAATTACTTTAAAAAGTTCATCACATGTGAGAAGGCAGCTTTGAAAAGGCGTACTTAAACATTAAACAACATGTTAAGCATAACTCTAGAAAATGGAGTGCTAAATATTAATGCTACTATTTAAATAAATTGAACATGCATAACAAAGCTCTTGTACATTTTATATAAAGTCTGCATCCTCTGAGTGAAAATATTTAAAAATTGCAGTAAATGTGCTAGGGCACTATCATTAACAATTCTCTAATATAATCTATTGTTTGTACTTACTCACATATGCTTTAAGTTCTTTTTTTTAATATCCTGCTTTAGCTGGCAATTTTTAAAATCTTAGTTTTCTTTGAAAGAGAAATGAACATGTAACATCATTTTTCACATTTACCTAAAAACAATAACTAAGACACAAAATTAAATTATGAGTTGGCTCACACTGTAACAATTTAGGTAGTACATGCTGTTACAGTGCAATTGTTCCTGCATGTCTGCTCAAAGCACTATCTGAAAACTAATGATTGGGATAGAGACCCCACCTTTGTCAAAAAAATGTTTGGCAAATGAAGAAAACAGATTTGGCAGACACTTGGTGTGGTGATGTGATGCCTGTCAAAATGTCTCATTGTGTTGAGAAAACAATGAAAACAACGAGCAGTCATTTTGTCGCTTCTCTCTCCCCAGTGACAAGTACAGTGCGTCTTTAATAATGTGCTGTATAACTTTGATCCTGTACTATGGGACAGTATGATTAAATATTGACTGCAGTTTAGGACCAAAGCTGAAAACTATTGACCCAAAGATTACAGAAGTGATGACATTGTGTTATGATGCCTGAAGCCAAAGATTTTGAAGGCATTATTCACACTTAAGGTCACTTCTGCAACCAGAGGGGCAATAGTTTACCAATTACAGCCCAAAAACTGCCATCAATATTTGCTTTATTATACTCTTGAGATCAATTTATTTTAAAAGCAACAAACATCTCCACCTCTTGTTCTTTGTGATGTCAGTAGCCAACATTCCTTGTTCTACTGCCCATTGACACCACTCATTGGAGACTATTACTATATGATGTCAGTTAACAGACAGCAATGAAAGTTACATTCTCATTTATGACAAATCTTCAGTACACATTTAGCACCTCTTTCCATAGGGACAATCATTTCCAGTGCTTTATATTCAGTGATGATACAAGTGACTGGCACTTCACTGAAAGTAACTTAGATTGGCATATCATAATTGTTTTCTACTAGTCATGTGATGAACAATATTGGATGCAGTCACAAAAGAGCTACCTACGATTGAGGCAGTATTTAACTTGATTTTTCCAACAAATTCATCAAACTTGGACACAAGTAAATAAAATGACATTCATTTGCTTCCTTGGGCAACATTTTACAGGAGAACTTTTTTTTGATGAGCTATCAACATGTACTGTCATCATCCCTCTAAAACTGACCATAACATTGACCACAATATTAGGCAGACACAGATGAACATGGAAATCCTGAAAACTGCAGTTTGTTACTCCAGGTTCTGACCAGGTTGCACTGCAAACTTCTCGCCCAGAGCTGGCAATCACAAGAACCTGCATTAATGTCAATTTGCCCGATCCTTGAGTCACTGATGGAAGTACCACCACTGACCGATGATATACTATTTTGTTCTGTTCAGTTTTATTTGCCATTTTTCGCCATTTCCCACTTCTTATGCAGGAATTGATTATAGCCTAACAAAAACAATTTCAGAAGTTATTGCTTGATCCAAAAAAACTCTTCATTCACACACTTCAGGGGTAGGTTGCTTTCAGTGATCCAAAGCTGAAAGATTAGGGCACAGATCAAGTTATGTGATTTCACTGGAACACAGATATTGTGATGTTAATGTTAATCAATCCGAGGAATGTTTTTTAAAAAATCATAAATTTAAGCTGTAGGAGCAAACCTTCAAATCTATGATAGATAGGGATATCAGAACGTCTTCAATTTGTGAGGTTAGTTTGTGAAATTTAGCAGTTTTTGTCAAAGCTTTTGGATCTTACAAATAGCAACAATGTGAGGGAACTTACTACTGACGATGAATTAAGTCTAACTGGAGCATCTACCAACTCCATCTGGTGAGAATTTCATCTATAGCATTGTCAATAAGTTATAATATTTTCAAGGGTTACAAATAGCAATGTGGGATTGCAGCAGGGAAAGGCAGAGGACAGGCAGGTAGCCTGGCTGCTTTCAATGTATGGGCTGCTGTCAAGCAAAAGAAAGGGGTAACTGTCTTTGGGGGAAGGGGGTATGTCCATGAACACCAACTAGCCATGAAACGACATGACCAGCTATCCTTAGTAGCCACACACGCAGATGACAAGCAATATGAGTTCGACTGGGACAACACTACTATTATAGGACAAGCCAAACAGAGAACAGCAAGGGAATTCCTAGAGGCATGGCACTCATCCACAGATTCAATCAATAAGCACATCGACCTGGACTCAATATACCGACCACTGCAACGGACAGCTGGAACTGACAACCGGAAGCGGCAGAGACAAACCACTATAAATGCTGGAGGAAATATCACAGAAACGCTTCACAGGAGGCTCCCAAGCACTGAGGATGTCACCTAGACAGGGGACAAAACGTCTGCAACACAAATTCCCAGCTCGGCGAACAGAACCAGACCAATAGTCTGCGCTTAACAATTTCTGCTTCTACCAAGCAATTTTTATTTTTTAAAATAAATAAAATGATCTTATTTCTTTTAACAATATTATTCCATATTTTACAAATTCTTTTCAATATACTTCTTATTGAAAAAAACTTCAAACTTTTGCCTATTAGAGCCACTACCGATAATATTGCTTTAAACTTCATTTTATTCACTCTCATTAAATCCAACAGTAAGCAGAACACGAAAACTAAAGGATAATGCATATATTTAATTTAAACAGCTTATTCAACTAAGTAAACAGGAGAAATGTTAGGCATCAGAGATATTAAATTGTTTGAACTTTTTAAACTTGCTATCTAGGTGAATGGTACAGATTGGCTGACTATCAATTTCATTAATTTCATGGAAATAAAAATGGACTGAGTTTAATCCATTAGCCAATTTGCAACTCCTGTTATGCTCGGGCAGTTGTTGCAAATTGACTGTTCTCTAAAATTGTGTTTAGATGCTGCGTTTTTAATTTAACGTTAAATAGGCAATGAAAGAGTTATATAACCCATCCTGAACTATGCTGACAACAAGCCTGAGTCTTTTAGGTTAATGATTAACAGCACAACCCAGATTGTTTTATTGAGAAGGTGCAGCGTACTGAATGCTGTAAATGGTGGCCAAACATTTGTATTGATTCTGAATCGACTACTTGTAGCAAGATCTCCAGGAGGGTGTTAGAAAAGTCAGGTTTTTACACTGTCTATTTAGTTAAAAGGTAGAATGAATTTTGGGGTTTAAAAGATCACTGATGAGCAAGTCTGACAGAATACTAGGCTATCTGATTCACTTTGCCATAGACACCGGGTTTGAGAGGAGGAGTGTCCATAGGAAGCTATTGTATGATTGGCTTATAGAATTTTAATTTAAATATCAGTGAACCTCAGAAACAGTGTAAATCTACCAAGATCTGAGTAAAAGAGAAAGTGAGTTAGACAGAGAGTGGAAAAATAGAGAACAGCAAGTCTCCATGGTTCACCATTTAAAAATATTGGTAGAAACTCAAACTCAGATTGAAAAGAATCGAGTTCATACAAATTTAAATGAGACTGAAAGATTTACCCCATTTTGATTATAGAGAGGAATCTTAACCCTGGCAGTACAAGCAAGTTCAGGGATTATAATTATTAAAAACAGTAGGTGCTGGAAAAATTAAGCAGGTCTGGCAGCATCTGTGGAGAGAAAAACAGAGTTACGGTTTCAAATTGAACATGTCTCTTGTGTCCTGATGAAGAGTCAAACTGGACTTGAAATGTTAACTCTGTTTTTCTCTCCACAAATGCTGTCAGACTGGCTGAGTTTCTGCCATGCTTCTGTTTAAATTTCAAATCTCCAGCATCCACAGGTTGTTGCTTTTATTCCACAGCTTATTGGATATCTGGCTGGTAAAGGAAAAGAAGGTAAACATATTCTCAGAAGCTGAAAGTATTCTGGATTTCAGGAGAATCAAATATATGCCTAAGGCATAGAGTAAAATATAGCTTTAATTAATGGCTCAGTGGTTAGCACTGCTGCTTCAACTGCTTCATCAATGACCTTCCCTCCATCATAAGGTGAAGTGTGGGGACGTTCACCAATGATTGCTCAATGTTCAGCATCATTCACTACTCCTCAGATATTGAAGCAGTCCTTTTTCAAATGCAGCAAGATCTGGACAATATCCAGGCTTGGGTTGACAAGTGGCAAGTAATATTCACACCACACAAATAACAAATAATGACTGTCTCGAATAGGAGGCAATTTCAATGACCGCCCATTGACATTCGGTGGTATCATCATTGAATCCCCCATTATCAACATCCTGGGTATTACCATTGACCAGAAATTCAACTGGACTCACCACATAAACACAGTAACTACAAGAGCAGGTCAGAGCTAAGAATGCTGCAGCAAGTACTGCACCTTCTGACTCCCAAAGCCTGTCCACCATCTGAAAGACACAAATAAAGAGTGCGATGAAATAATCCTCACTTGCTTGGATGGGTGCAACTCCAACAACACTCAAGAAGCTTGTCACTATCCAGGACAAAGCAGCCCACGTGATTGGCACTGCATCCACAAGCATCCACTACCTCCACCACTGCTGCTCAGTAACAGCAGTGCGTACTATCTACAAGAGACACTGCAGAAATTCACCAAAGATCCTCAGACAGCAGCTTCAAAACTGATGGCCACTTCTCTGTAAAAGGACAAGGACAGCAGATACATGGGAACACCACTACCTGCAAGTTCACCTCATGTGGGCGGCACGGTGGCACGTGGGCGGCACGGTGGCACAGTGGTTAGCACTGCTGCCTCGCAGCGCCAGAGACCCGGGTTCAATTCCCGCCTCAGGCGACTGACTGTGTGGAGTTTGCACCTTCTCCCCGTGTCTGCGTGGGTTTCCTCCGGGGGCTCCGGTTTCCTCCCACAGTCCAAAGATGTGCAAGTCAGGTGAATTGGCCATGCTAAATTGCCCGTAGTGTTAGGTAAAGGGGTAAATGTAGGGGTATGGGTGGGTTACGCTTCAGCGGGTCGGTGTGGACTTGTTGGGCCGAAGGGCCTGTTTCCACACTGTAAGTAATCTAATCTAATCTAATCTAATGCCACTCACAAAACTGACTTGGAAATATATTTCCATTCCTTCCCTGTTGCAGTGACAAAATCTTGTAATTCACTCCCTAAGGTCGTTGTGTCAACCTATAGCATGTGAACTGAAGCAGTTCAAGAAGGCAGCCCACCACCAGCTCCTCAAGAAAATCTAGGAATGGGCAATAAATGCTGGCCAGCCAGCGACACCCATGAGCTACAAGTGAATTTAAAGGAAAAGAGCTAGGAGTCAAATCAATTTGATTCTGGGAGAATTGAATGTGTATGTAAGCATTAGTGTAAAGTATATCTATTTCTGAACTTGTCTAAAGATAAAATCGAAAGGGAGCTCCATTCTTTGCTTTAAATTATAGGTTTCCTACATGGATAATGTTTAGTTAAGTGTTTTTAGTCACTTGTTAAAGTAAACATCTTAACTGGGAAATCCTTATGTTTCATTTTTGAAGATAGAACTTGTATCTAGTTCAATTTGCTTTGTCAGTCCTCTATGGAAATTATAAATTAGTTGTGACAGAATAACATGGCATTTAAGAAAACAAGTGTGAGTCATACAGGTGTGAACATGTAAATACTTTCAAGTACATTATTAGAGATTATCGTAATTTGTAATTTTGAGCAGCACGTAGATATAATAAATTACACATTATAACTTGAATGCATGACTGAAATAGAGCTAAAATCAGAATCCTTCTGCATTTTGTACTTCTGATGCTACCAGAATGCACAAGATCCTCAGTAGGTTTGGAAGTCATCCACCCACAGCAAGAATTCTTAGCAAATGATCTTCAGAGTGAAGAATTAGGATTAGCAGGATCTGGCTAATTTCCTGCCCCTGCCTGCCACTTTGCATCTCATTTAAATTTACATTCTGCCCCAGGTCCCAAGGAACTTTGGGACCATTCTGTTCTGTTGTATAATTTAGCTACTAATCATTAATGATTGGGTAATGAAATTGTTTGTGTTTACTGTGTTATTTAATTCTAGGTATTGGAAAATGTAATCAGCTCCCGTTTGGTTGCATGCTGTCTGATCACCAATACAGCAGATAAATTTGCAGCATCTGAAGGCTTGTGAAACTCCTCTGCAAAGGTACAAGTTTGAATTATATATATAAATGTGTTTTTTTACACCCATACAATTCTTGAAAAAGATTAATAGATTCTTCATACATGTAACAACAAAACAAAACTTTACAATAACTGTGACAAGATGAATTGAACATAGATTAAAAATGCTTTGTGTTCCCTTTATTCTTACAAAAGCAATATCAAGACATGTAGGAATTAGCACACAGTGTCCCATTTATCATACATTAAAATGGGAGGAATTGCTGACAATTGAAATGGGTAAAGCCTGCATTCAAAGTGCATGTGCTAATCCAGCTGAAAACTTTGTGAAGATTAATTTTGGCATCCTTGGACTGTTAATTATTGCTTCGCAAAATAATTTTCTAATAAATTCTTCTTTGATTTTCACACAGCCATCCACTGAAATTTGGGATTTTGTTTTTTTTATAGAACTTCTGATGGACCCTGAAGGAGTGGGAGATTTCACCCAACACTGATGACACTGAAATCACCAACTCCCAGCCCATACTATAGCCTATAACAACCTCCCCTCCTTGGACAAACTTGAGCACTATTACTGCAAGTGGTATTAGTGGCTCTAAATTGACTTTGGCAAACCGCTTGTGCTGGTTATTCTTCCACAGACAGTTTGCCAAGCTGGAGTTACTGGCAGTTTTAGATAATCCTTGGGCCTTTTGCTTGGGAGTACATCAATCATACAATACCAGGCTTGGATTGAAGAAAACACCAGGATCATTTTTACCCCATTGTCTCACAATCATGCTGCAATGAACATATCTTTAAAAGTGAGAGGTAAGTTTCTTATTTGCCTACCATGAATTTAGAGTATCATGTGAACCTTCAAAACAATTCTGAAGCCAAACTGCAAACCTTTAGCCATAGGAATCCATTCATGCACAAAAAGGGAAAAAATACATTTTCATATCCACAATATTTGTGGAATTAGTTGTTCTTTATTAGTCTTCCATTCCTCATGGACTGTGGAGATTGTATCTATTGCTTGATCTCTAATACAATAATAATGTGTCTTTAAAACTCATTTTAAATCTCACCTGCTTGCTCAACCCAGAGATCCCCTCCTTTCATTTGCCTTCCATTTATGTTTAATTACAACTCATAGCACATATATCCACATCCAGTAATTATTGTTCTTATTGAAGACAGTTGTCTGTCATCCGATAGATGAAATTCTTAAGTTTAGGACAAAGGTAGTCAAAGACATTAGCTAGAAATCAGGCATGGGAGCACTTTCAAAACATAAACCTTGGAGACTCGAAAGGTTAGGTTAAGAAGGGTTAACCAGCTGCTGACATAGCTTCACACCTTCAACAAAGCACTATTTGGTGAGGTACCATGTGTGTGTCCATGCTGGAAGGGTAATGGCAAAAACTATTCACCTGGATATATTAGTGATACTCTTCATTCTACACAGAAATCTATTGGATTTAAGTAAGTGAGCTATGTCCATATGCAGACTGAGTATATATTTCATATCAGGCAAACAAAATCTTTTTTAATGTACGTGGATTCATAATAGTTGGAGACTCCAAAAGCATAGTGATGGGTTTTCACATGTCAGGCACTCAGCTGACCAAAGAAAAATTACTGCAACGCTGTGACATTTTCCTTTTTCTACAATGATAATCCTTGAGATTTCAATGAGCATGTTGTGCTAAGTATTCCGACATAATGGGTAGGTTTGTTCTGTGAACTCACCCCTATTATGAACTCATTTCAGCCAGCAAAGCGAGGTTGTCTTTCCTCAGTCACAGCTGACATCAAACACAGAAGGCAGTGTCTACCACCTGTCACCAGGATTCAAGCTTAGGCAACTTTGTTGCCAAGGAATGATACTAGAGTTGGGACGGGAAACAAAGAATATCTTCCCTTTTTTTCGCATGTGTGCTAACATCTTGACCTTCATTCTGTACGATCTGTTTCCTTTGTGTTCCAGATTTCTATTCTTTTTTGTTTTGCCTGATTTGTTACTGGAGGCTGGTCTTTATTCCTATGTTATTGTCTCTACATTCTAAGCTGTCTTTTTTTTCTCAGCCATTTCCATTGTCATAAAAGCTGGTTAGTACCCTTCCAGGTTAGAGGCTATATGATTTGTATCTGAATTTATATCTCTATTTTTGGAAGGTTTCCTGTATTAACTGTATTTTGACATGTTCTGTCTATGTTATTGGCTGGTACCTGTCTTAAGTTATATGTACTTAGCTGTATTTCCTGATTTCTGAGCACAGTCTTATGCATTCTGTGCATTGCTATTGTGGTCCATGCTATATTCTTTCTATTCCAGGATGTTACCACTGTGATGTACACAGTTTTGTGTGTCCACTGCAAACAGCAGTGTATTCTAGATGACCCATCCAGCCTGTGCTCATTGTTACCTTCATTCTCTTTTTTATATGATAAAATTCAAAATTCACTTACATTGTATTTATTTACATTGTATTGTAGACCTAACACTGGCTGTTTGTTTTTTATTACTTAGATATGGTTAATATTGTGTGAAGGCATTTTCCACTGACATGGCAAAACTTAAGGCTAACAATTGCACCAGCACTCAAGCTGAAGTTAGTTATTCCACCCAGACCATAAAATAAATCTCAGGCTTTCCTGGTCAGAATGGTTCAATAAAACAGCAGGTGAAGTCTGGTTCCTGTTCAACCAAAATTGTGACGCCATCCATATGATAGGAATATGATAGTACTGATCATTACTGCACTCTCTTTACTGACTGCAATTCTTATGTGTGTATGTATTGCAGACAGTTAATAATACATTGATTTCCCTTATTTATACATTTTGATTTATTGTCCTTTGTCCCAGTAACTGATGAGAGTTTTGAAATGTTTCTTTTGTCTATGACTGCACGTTGAAAGTTATGTTAATGTTCCAAAGCAAAGATTTTTTTTTGTTTTAAAATTCCAACTGTGAAGCTTGAAATGCACTTGAAACTCTGCTGGTTAGGTATCAGTGGTGGTTCAGTTCGTAGAAGTCCAGGGTTTCAACTCAAAAATAAAGACTATCACACCAGCGCTGCACTGTTAGAGGTGACATCTTTTGGAAGAGATGTTAAACTAGCACCTTGTCTGTATTCTCAGGTGGGGGTAAAATAGTCCTGCTATTATATCAAAGAAGAATAGTGGAGTTATCCTGCTGTCCTGGGAAATATTTATCACTCAATCAACATCACAAAGAAGAAATATATTGGTTGTTATCTTTGTTGGAGCTCGTTATGTACAAATTGACTGCTACAATTCCTACAGCTGTTACTGTACTTCAAATGGACTTCTTTGGTTGCAAAGTGTTTTGCTGTATCTTGTGATTTTGATATATGCTATAAAATGTGTGCTTTCCTTTTTTAGACTTCAAGGTTTCCAGAAAGTTCATCTGTATAATTCCCAATGTAAAACCTTCCATGAGCCAGCTAGCCTTTCCCCTCCACTGCTCCTCGGATGCTGCCTGACCTGCTGTGCTTTTCCAGTACCACATTCTCAACCCATACCCTCCCCCTCCCCCCCCAACTCTCACCTCTTAAACGGTATTACTTGATACATTTAGGAGCCTATTTCAGATTTACTATTACAGTTGTAAACGGGTTACGAGCAAAAAAAAATGCATCTTTAACAATGATGTCCAATCTTGCACTGGTGTCTAACCAGGTCTTAAATAATTGAACATCATTTAACTGAAACTGTGCTGAACCACTGAATGTTGTTTTATTGCTATATGCTACATGATAGCTTTTCTGGGGGGTAAACTTTTCTAAGTATGCCTAGTCGTGCCATGCACCGAGGAAAAGGAGAGCAATTTGAGGAGCCTTCCAAAACCAACGGATTTGGTGGATTCCCATGATTTTGGCCAGGGGCGTGGCAGGTTTTGCGGGTGAGATCCATACAGATTGCATTGCTATAATGGGGACAATCAAAATATGTATCCGCACCACGTTTCTTTTCAATGATGAAACCACTAATGTTAACCTTCCTCCATTCTCTCCCCCATCAGTGCTGGAGGCAGAGAAGATACGTTACAGTGTGGTTGCATGGTTCCCAGCCAATCACCTTATTATGTAAGCCTAAGTAATGAACGTCATCAGGCATGATGCGAAGGTGACACTACGAAAGGCCCCCACTATGGAAACTGTTTTGGATATGATCAAATGCAGGGCTCCTTGGAAGTCAAACATACTGAAGTCTCTTACATTACTCCAATCATTACCCTGTGTGACAACGGCTAACCCAGCGCAGACTAGGCATTTGAAACTAACACCTTCTTGGTGCTTGACTTTACTGTGAATAGTGTTTAAACCTGGTTATGTATCAGTGCCATGAGAAGGGCACTATTCTCAATTTTAAGACGTTTTCTGTTTTTTTATAGCTCTCCAAATTATGCACTATCCTCGCCGAAAAGGAAATGGACAATAAGCCTGTCAGCTTTCCAAACTGAAGTAGGAAGTCATTACTGAAATATTCTTTCCCTGCCTTTTACTGGTGAAAACCACCTGCCTTTGTTCTAGATCTGCTCACAGCAACAAGGCTGAAGTCGGAAAGACAGCGTGTGGGGAGCACATTTCCCGTCGCTTTATGGTTCTATTGCACTACAACTTAGAGAGTTAACGAGAAGACTCAGTTTACACTACTTTTGGGACTAGAATGTCTCCCGAATTTAGTTGGAATCTGGCGCAAAATTAAAGATTCACTTACTAAAAATGTAATACTGCAAGTATGAAATAACGCTGAAAATGAGCTATCAATGTGACTAAAATGTTATTATCAATAATCACGTATTCGGTCTGACCTAATACCTGGGAAACAGGTGAATCACACGAGCACAAAGCCTTGCATATAACCACTATTTTTGTAGATGTTGTCTAATTTGCTGTGATTAGACTGGCAATGTCAGTGCAAGACTGGCATGTGTACAGAATATGTGATTATGCTGCCTGTTTACTCTTGTACAGAGCCTACGTGTGTTCAAACGTTTGCATTTATGATTTAGCAGCGTCCAATACTGCTGGCAAAATTTCTCCTGATTGAATACAGCTGATGAGATAGTAATCTCTTTTCGGTTAAAATAAATAGAAAGAAAGCCTTCTGTGCGGACAATACCTTGTTTAAAAATCAAAGGCAGGCTTCTCACCAATCATGACAAAAACCAATGTGAAAAGATCTCATGGAGGTCTTCTTGCTTACATCGGAACTTCTGAGATCAGACAGGCACTGGCTGTACTACGCTATACTTTTGGCACCAGCATAATGAAAACGTTGGCATTGTACCAGCACCAAAAATGCAGCGTAATGACAGCATAAATCAGACGGTTTCCACCAGCTTTCAAGTGGCTTGATATTAATAGCGGTGTCCCTGAGCCATACCATCATCGCTGATGAGGATCGAAGTTACACTGCCGCGTATTTACTTGACAAAGGACCACAGGCCAAGGAAACGGTGGATGTAACCACCCAAGTCGCTGTAAATACTTAGAAACAATGTAAATTAGGAATAGAATAATGAATACCTCTGGGGGAATGCAGGGTATTAATCTGATTAATGGGCTCAGATGGTATCATAAACTGCAAATGCAAGGCTGTAATGGATTAAAACCATCATCTCCACCCAGAATTATTGCTTTGGAGTTACTCCATATGATGTGGAAAATGGATACATTTCGGGTGGATGGTTGAGGGCTGTTTCTGCCGACACTAGCTGTTGCACGTGGTGACAACTTTCGGTTTGACAGCTGTGATGTCATTAGCAAATGATTGAAAAATAATTTAGAATCTATTCGAAATGCCTCCGTTTACTTTACAGAACACCTGAAGAACCTGACAGCACAACTTTCCCAACACCTGCGAACATCAGTAATGAGAGCGATCCACATTCTCAGTTGCAAACTACGACTTGGCGCTTTGCTCCCCCCAGGTTTTTAGAGCCCTTTGGCTGCACATTTCACGTTGTCACTTTGAGATTTGCTGGGGTTGGGGTGGGGAGTAGGGTTTATTGATTCGGAAATAACACTTACACATAAAGCTGCACCACATTTGCACAGACATGCTCCGCAGCTTCAACCTTCAATTTGCTCGCCTTTGTCACCAGTTTTAAAATATGTCGAGTGCATACATGTGTATGGCATTGTGTTCTCCGGGAGACACAACCGAGGCGCACCAAAAAAATGTATTACCAAAGACATGTCCCCAAACCTGACCGGGCCGTGTTGTCTCTGGTCCAGGTTGTGTTCCCAGCTTTCTGTGATCCCTTTGTCCTGGGTACCATTTGTACACCAGTGCTCAGGACTGAACTCCCCCCGCCCCCCCCCAACCTCCAGCCAGCTGCTTTGTGGCGCGGCTGGCTCTCTGCTTTCTCCCACTTGGCGGGCGGAACTATCTACGATTGATTCTCCGTTCCAAGTGTGGAAACTCTGGTTCCAGCTCTGTAGCGGCCCCAGCTGCCGATCACTCTTTGTGGAACCAAAGAAAAGCGCGGTCCATAACAGACACACAGGCTGCCTCCAAATACTACCAAATGATGTACATTGGCACACTCCGATCTTAATGCTGTCAGCAAACAGATCTACCTATCTAATAAGACAAATGCATATATTTTGACTTGACAATTCATTTCTTGGAGAAATGTTTAGCTACTTATCCCAAACTCGTGAAGTAAGGTTCTTCTTTCCAGTCTTTCTGATTATTCACAATCGAAATGCTCCGTGATGTGATATAAACCCTGTGGTGAAGTTATTGTACACAGTTTGCAACTTCATTACCGTTCAGCCTTGTTAAAAATGCCTAATGACCGTACAGCGAGATAAGCAATTTTGTCTCATTTCAATGATTTTTTTCCCAAAATAACTGAAGTGCTTCGTTATTTTGCGGTCAAATCTGAATGCTATTTAAAGAATGAAAAGATAATGTATAACTGAGGCAAAACCGTGCTGTTCCTAAGAAAGTAAATTACTGTCGATACTTTGTCATTTACGTCTACGGAGCTGAAACACTCACTACACGGCTTTGATAAGCTAAAGTATAAGCGATATTGAAATAATCGAATAAATGTTCTTTTTTCACATCTATCCAAAATACAGACCGAACAATATTTTGTATTCAGGCGTGTGTTGTGGGTAACTTAGTAAATGAAGACACTGTCTACAGTGGAGGCGATTCACATGTTTGTTAACCACAGAATGAATACAAGAATTGTTGATAAATATTGTGCTGTGAAAGAAATGCAGCACTGTTCAGAATTGGTGAGAGGTGGAAGAATCCCATAGAACATCGACAAAGGCGCACCAAAAGGACCCTCGCTTCTCAAACCATTTAAGAGCCGCAATCTCTAAACATTCTTCCCGAAAATTTGGAAACATTCTTTGAATGTGAAACTGGGTGATTGACATCAATAAGTAAAACACCCTCTGGAAAATTATAGTGCAAATTAGATTATTTTTATTTCTTCTGCCCCAAGTTTTGAAGATAAAAGTGACTCTACCATAAGTAATTCAGGCTAAAAAAAACTTTCCGAAAAGTCACTCTATTCAGGTGCAGAAATTTGAGACGAGCAGAAACCTGCATAAACCAGGCGCTGTATGCTTTAAAACAACTCGGGATTAGCGTTAAGAAAAGCCCTTGGCAAGTTCTAATCAATAGACTGCCAATTATGTCAAAAATTAGGAATTGGGGCTCCTAACTCTAAATATTAAAGAGAATTCGCTAAATGTGAGTAACGCGCTGTTTCAGTAGTGACATTCCAGCTGCCTACACCTGACTGCGATTTTTTTCGAGGAATGCTGGGCTATCAGTCCCTGACAGTTTCTGTGTTGTTGTGAGAAACTTTCTTCATTCCGAATATCAATTCGTACCGGATTTCAACCACTAACAACAACGGAAATATTCATAATCGCTAACTGTGGGTTGTTTAATTGATAGCTTTGGGGAATTGAATAGTCGATTAGCGGAAACAGCGGGTTCCAACTGCGCACACCTTCGAATAACATAACTGCGTCAAGGTAATCATTAAAAAAAAAGCGCTTTGTGCATGCAGGGCCACCGAAGCAGTCAGTGCGCGAAGAACAACTCATATCGTTTCTCTGCGCGACCAATCTGAATTGCTTATCTGGAGACAGAGAAGCTAATCTTGTGACATTCATGAAATCGAGAAATTCTCTTGGTAGCTATTTCCTTTAATTTATTTGAATCCCAAGACAGAATACATGAATAACCGATAACCAAATGCTATCCAGATAGGATGTTGGAAACGTTAATTGCATTTCTCATTAGGAAATGTGCTTAAACTGATGGGACATTTCTGATGAAATAAGAAAAAAAATGCAAATCAGCCATAGAGCAGGGCATATACCTATCGCGGATATTAGATAAATACTTTTAAATCAGTAGAGTTTCTGTTTTTTAAAAAAATCGCGCCGTTTAGTGAAAAACACATCTGCATGCCATAATAAAGATTTGTCTAAAGTTAGTCAAAAGAAACTACTAGGGAAATGATCAATCTCATACAAACGCCATTTACTATTTTGCTCTTCCGAAGCGTCACAGTAAATAGAATGACTATGACGGATAGGTGTTTGCATAAAATGAATTGTTATGGATGATTAGAATGGAAATGGTACATGACTTTATATGCAAATGTAATGGAAATTTGGATTGAATACAGATGAATCTAAGAAACAACGATCTGAAGACATCTTTTTTTATTTGTGTAAACATTAAATGTTTCTTTCTCAAAGAAAGAATTCTCAGAAAACATACTTTTAAGCATTTCTAAATGTAAGATACACAATAGAAAAGGCAGTGATTGTAGGTCAAAATGTATACGCACCGCATACATATATATATTTTAATATACAAAGTAAAACCTACATGTATGTAAATACTTTCTTTTAAAAATCCCACTGAAACATGAAATGACAACTGTCACCTTTTTGCAGACATTTGGAAAGTAAGACAAAGTGCTCAGTAAGTTGCAGGAGGTTATCTCTAAAAGCACTCTGAAAACCGTCGAAAGCAGTAGCATGCAAATTCATGTTAGACGACAAAAATAATAAAGATATAAATTTTTATCAACATCGACAATACATACAACACTTACAAACAATGAATGCTGAACGGTATTTACAAACACAATGTATCCTTGTAAGATGCCAGTCGGTTTATACTTGTAGCCAAATGCTAGAATTGTACATCTGCTAACAAGATATCAAATACTACATCCGTCTTTAAAAAAAAAACTAACAGACTACATAGTGTCTGGAATACTATTTCTTAGGTTTTCATACTGTAGACATAATCCATCGAGAAGATACCAAGTGCCTATAATATTTCCAACATACAAATATGAAGATTAGTCCCGCAACAGCATTCACATGCTTGGCCTTTATAATGCACTAACCACTAGAAGATCTCCATTTTTTTCTCCACTCGTACATTTCAAATCAACCAGAAAAATAACCAGAGCAAAACTTAATTTGTTAATTTACAAGTATTTGCAGCTTTCACTGGTGTTATGAACGCATCACATCATCTTATCATTGCTGTATATATATAAGCCAATTCTTTGTTATATATAATACGGCATTAGGTCTGCTTAGAGCACAAGCTTTGCCGAGTACGGAGTTTAGGTTCCACTGTATACACTTCCAATATGAGTTCTATCAAAAGTTGAACACAGCTTGACAGGAATGCACGTATCCCCATTTGGGGAAGCTTCAACTCGTCAATAAAAAAAAACAAAATAGAGAATTAAAAACTGTATATACCACGTTTTGCAGTTTATTTGCTGTGAATCCTGGTCAGTAAACGACTGTTAATACAAAGTTCTAACAAGCGCAAAAAGTTCTCAGGCTTTTTGCAAATGTGTTTGGCACTGAAGTTCCGTTTCACTGCAGAACTGTCTGCTCGATTTCTGTAGCAATTTTAACATCCTTTATTATTAGGTTTCTTTTCAGTTCAAGTGCTTAGGGTTGCTTTCAAAAGGGTAGTGTGTCTAGGAAGAGCTTATCAATTATTGTTGGGGGTGGGACCAGGTCTTCCAGTTTTAGGTAGAAGATGCGCTGAAGACCTTGTGTGCAGAGGGTGCGAAGCTCAGGCAATTTCCCCAAAAGTTTGGATAAGTAGTTTGGACGATTTAAGTTTCCGCCGTTGAAAGTCACGTGGTCTTTGAGACAGTTTACAATTTTACTTTGAAGTTCTTCCACTTTCTTGGGTTCCTTCAGCCCGTGTCGCTCTGCAGCAAAATAAATGAGAAACACAAATGCGAATGTTACCAGGTTGGAGTTGGGCAATGCGACGGAGAGCTAAAGGGGGGGGGGGGGGGGGGATTCGACGATTTAAGGAGAATTAGTTAAAATTATCGCGCTGACCTGTTATCATGGCTAGTGCAGCAATGCAGGAGAAGGCTGAAATCTCAATGTTCATACTGTGGAGATTGGAGGAGAATTCAATGATTGAATCTATCCACTCGCCAAAGCCACGGACGCACTGCAGCCTGTGCAGCACCACCCCATTGCAAAATATTAGCTTGCCGTCCACTGGGTTAGACCTGGAATTAACAATAATAACACCATTAATTGCATCTCAATAATAAACAGGACTTAATTAGAGAAGAACAATAAAGCTGGGCGCACTGAAAAAAAAACATGTAATGTACCGGTAGGCCAGCCTCAGGACGAACAGCTCCAGAAAAGCCGATTCAAAGAGCAGCTCCTGGTCCTCTTTTGGAAGATCAGCATAGCCCGGGATCTTTTCTGCCCAGCCGCGGATGATTTCCATAGATCCTGTCAGAAGGTCATAAAACTGCTGGATGTGTTCTGTATCTCCGCCGCTCAGCTGGTACTCGGGATTGGACTGGAACTAGATTTTCATGAAGAAAGAAAATCAATAAAGTCCTGTTAGGCTACATAACGAGTGAAATGACACCCCCTTTTGTACAAGAGCAGGCCTGGTAATTATGGTCACAATCCTACCTTGTGTTGGCCAATTAAGACACGATAATCCCTGGTGTTTACTTTTTAAGGCTTCTTTTAAAATCTCGCAAACTACCCTAACCAGTTACAACAAATTTAATGAAAAGCGGCTCTCAATTCCACATGGTTAAACTACAATAACTTCAGGAAAAAAAACCCATTACGCTGGCATAATGTTCGCTGTTTAGCCGCAGTTCAGAAATCAGGTGTTTGCTTTAGTCTGTCTGTCCTACAGCTTTAAATGTAGGCAAATTTGTCTAACTTAATGATAAACCTGGCAGTGGTGAAATGGAGACCCAGGAATTGTTGAGACAGGTAACTCTTGGTCAGGAGTCTGAAATCTGGTGGAAAAGCGATTGTGGCACTCACCCTGGAATAATCAAGGTTGGACATGGCAGGGTTGGAGTCGACATGCGCTCTGACCAAGGCTGTGATGAGGCTGACTGGCGGGGAAGGGGGAGACGGCTCCTGGGGGCTCTTGGGCTTGGATGGGAGACGTCCCCTGCGACCCTTCAGGCTATCTGTACGAACAACTGGAAAATAAATGATTGTTAAACTTGAAAGTTGTGTTTCCTGGGTTATTAATTTTTTTTAAAGGGTATCTACAATTGTTTTATTTTTGAGTACGAGTTAGTGCAAAGGCACAAATCGCATCAAAACTTACCTTCCTTCACCATGCCAACAACAAGGCACTTCTGAAAGCGACAATACTGGCACCTGTTCCGGCGGCGTTTATCAACTGGACAGTTCTTGTTCGCCAAGCAGACGTACTTAGCGTTTTTCTGCACCGTACGCTGGAAAAAGCACAATGCGAAAACGTTGGTCAGTAAAATTACCAAAAATATTTACTTCTTGTCTGAGACATAAACACGTACAGATTTTAAAATAAGCCAGCGATTTTTAAGCTGAAGCTTTTTGCATCACATGAAATAGATGGCTATTTGCAGGATTCAGGGGAACTCTAACCGTATGCCTCTTTCCCAGCTTCTCGCTGTTATTTGATATGCGAGCAACAGAAGAAGCAGACACTGGGTAAATATAAATTCGTGGGCATTCATATTATTTACATCCCTCCGAGACCCCTCGATTTAAAATGATAAGATTATTCAATCACGGTGGTGAAATAAAGAGATCACTTTAATTTTACCATAGGGAATTCTGTTCCACTTGGTTAACTTAGACACGGCTTAATGTTGTTACCAATTTAAATCTCAAGGAGTCGTCTGACTTTGTGACATCCGCTAGCTAGGTTCTCTCTCCTATCTACATTTCAGGCAAACATACGCTTCCAGTTGCTGTAGCCAGAAATTGCATTACTTCTCATTGCAAAATCTCTGCTTTAACCCGAAGTACGAGTTAAGTGGATGTCTTTGTAATAACTGATACTGTGTACCGCACCTTTTTTTAACCTGGCTGATAAAATGAAATCCTTCAGAGCATTGTTAATGATTAAAGACGCTGGAAACTTAACTCAAATTTTAAAATTAAACAATCACCTTGAAAAATCCTTTGCAGCCCTCGCATGTGCGGACCCCATAGTGCTGGCAGGCAGCGTTATCCCCGCAAACTGCACAAAGGCCTTCGTTTGATGGAGAGTTTCGAGATGGAGGTGATGGTACCTGGTTGTCCATCAGTTGAGACCCATGACCAATCTGGAGACCAGGGAATCCGACGGATGCCTGTTTTCTGATAGGATTTGGAACAGCGAAGTTCTGACTGTCCACTACGTGATGACCACCTCCCGTCTCAGGATTCATGGAGATATGTAGAGGATTATCAAATCTCATTTGACAGCTGGATACTGGGGTACTGGGGGGCGACTGCTTGAAGGAGAAAAGGGATAGTCTTGAGACAGGGGTTTTTCGCTGATCTATCATATGAGTGGTGGCTACATAGTTTTGGGAAAAGCTGTGAAGAGAACTGGGGTCATCCCACAATGGGCTGTGCTGGACTTGAAAACCTGGAGTTGTTGGGGTAGGGGGTGGAGATGGCTTGTAATACATGGAACCAGAATGCATCATCTCCTCTGGTGGATGCTGCAGGTGATTCTGTTGATGATAGCCGTGCATCTGGATGTCTTCAACCTTGATGGCGGAATGCTGGTTGGACAATGGCATCTGGTACAAGCAAGGGGGTTTCACGTCGTAATTGGAGCTGTAATTCTCCATGAAGGTGCTGAAGCTTGGAAGGGATGTAGTTGCTGTGATTTCAGTGTTGGTGAGATCCATGCTGAATTTGACGAACTCTGGCGTTAAGAAGTCAGAGCTGTATTCCCCACTGTGGTAGCTGTAGCTCTGAGAGGCAGGACTGGCTCCTTGTGGCGATGACCCATACTGAGCTTGAACACAGGGCATGGCTGTAAATGAAAGTTCTGAACATGTACTCATACCATTTAAATGCATACGACCACTACTATATCATTTTGCTTCACACATACCAACAGCACTGTAGGAATCTGAACTAAATGCCTCAAAATCACTTCGTTTAACCTCTTTTATTTACTTTTCAGGGCATGCGTCAAAGATATGAGCTAAAGACGATTTAACACATTCACACATTATGATTCTTCTTTGTAACATTGTTATTTGTCACTTTAAAATGATTCATTCCAATATTCAGCCCAAATTTCCTTTTGTTATCTAAGTATTCGAAAAGAACACAATATTTGTAATGTACAGATTCCCATCAAATTTGAAACTATGCTTTTAAAACAAAAGATTTATGAAACACGTGAGAAATAATCTTCCGAATTGACTGAAGAAAAATAGCAATACAATTGAATTAGAATAATTTAATAAAATAACGTCCAATAACAGCGTATTCAACCTAACGTACCTTCAACAAAGTGGTTGTGAAAGAATTGGAAAGTAGACACTGTTGTGATTTGAATTCCCGAAGAGTAGAATTCGGGATCTTTTTCTTAAACGCAATTCTGATAACAGTACAATGAAAGCTTTTCTGAAAACAGATAGAAACAAATAATCATTGACTCTCACGACAACTCTTAGTTGTAATGGAATATCAATAATTGTATTCCAGCGACTTTCATGGGACACATAGCGTATCATTTTACCTGTTTCAAGTAACATTTTCTTTGCGACTCTTCATTTCAAAAGTTTATTTAATTACTCATTGATGTACCCTTTAATACAGTAGGTTTCTGCGACCTCAACTTCTAGCCCTGATTTTTTGCTTTGTGTCACTTATCATCCTCTGGACCTTTGCTTAAATACATTTGTGAATTGTCTATGTAGTTTAATTATAATTGGATAACATTAATAACATTCTCGCCGTCTGTGTACACTGGATCACATTTCCTGGACAAACCAATATACCAGCCCAGAAGGACTGTGACAAACGCGCAAGACAGAAAATGCACTTCTAAAAGAAGTTTGCTTCGAAATAATATTTTAGAAAGTGTGCGGCATTAGCATTACGAAGTGCTCAAACTGTTAACTTACAGCTTTGGAATAGAATGTGTGGAATATTCTGTCTATTATTATACGCCAAATAGCCGTATTGAGAATACTCACGAACAAAGCAGATAGATGAATAAATAGACAAAACAGCCAGATAGACACAGAAAGGGGGAGATGTCCAGTATTAATGCAAATTAAATTAATGTCCTGCACGTATAGGAGGAATACAGTCACAGACGAGGTAGATACGTAATCTTTGAAATATGCTGATAGGTGAACGTTCCCGAAAGAAAATTCATTTAAAGCTCCTTCGCTAAATCATTTTGGTAGTTTTATGTTATGATTCCCAAGAAGAGACTGAGCCAAATAGTAAAAGTAATAACCATTGGCTTAACAATAACTTTTTAGCAACATGAAATATATGTTAGATATGTATTGCGCAAACAACTATCCAGTGTTAAAAAGTAAAAAAAAACTTTTTGAAATGACAATCATAATTGTGTTGACATGAACTTAACATATCCGCGCAGTTCGACTTGATAATTTGCGAGCTGTCATAATTACAAAAGATCAAGCAGATCTTAGACTAATTATCAACAATACCCGCTAAGGTAAAGCGAATATGTTCTTCATAACTAACTGCACGCTTCTAATTTTCTGTAAACTGTCTCCTATCGGCCTGTAAATCTTCTGGACTGCAAACCGATGTGTACACATTGCAATGTGGGCTTCGCCTAGGTGGACGAGGTAGCTTTTTTTTGAGTATATCATGTTGCTGGTCGCAAGAATTGCACGTGTGAATGAGATTCCGCTATCGCTGATCCCGTCCAAACAACTATGGTAGAGCACCAGGTGGAACGTACAGGTAAAAACAAACCCACGCGGATCAACATGCACATTGTCTACAACTTCCAACAGGAAGAGCAGACACTCAATCATTATTTTAAATTATTATCAGGATGTGTCTTTCACATTCTTAATGACAGCACTGGGAAGGGTCGGAACAGTAAAAGCTCGAAGTCGATAGCTGTTGCCATAGTTCTAGAATTAGCTACTTCTCCAGCTAGTTCACAATATCCTCGATAAACTAAGCGATGACAACCGGAACAACAGCGGTGAACAATATCGGGACATATTCACATAAACACGCATCGTGAGACTACTCGAATAATTCAATACCTACTTGTTAAATGTTTACTTCCACTTCTCATTTAAATACTGCAGATCACAGGGTGAGTAGAAACTCACTTCAAAATAGAATGAACTTTGAAGTGTTAGCAGTGTTTGGTTTAAGTAGCGGCAGCAGAGGTACAGGTTGCTGTTCTCCGCACTCTGAGCAGGCGATCAGACTCGGACTGGCCCTACTCTCCAATGTGCCTTTGTTTATGTGAGCTCCTCTCTTCCACCGGCAGCGTGTAACCAAGTCTCCGAGCGTCAGCGAGCGTCAGCGTAGCCAAACCCAATGAGCGCCCGAGGGCTGGGCCCGCACCACACGGTTGGCTAAGTCTCACTTTGGTAAATTTCCGAGGTGACGTTAACACTCCGGATTTTTAAGGTAGTTGGGGCATGACTTGAAGCAACCTCTTCACCTCCTCTTTCAGCATTTCCAAAACAACACGTAGTTGGAATATTCGCCGTTTAAAGCTTATCGATCTTATTGATCACTTATTTTGGATGTATTTTATCACGGTAAACTGCGTTTTTTTTATTTCCACTATATTCATTCCATTATTAAAGACTTGTTCTGTCAATTCTAGTAATTCGGTTGAGCCCGCAAAGGAAATTGGTGAGTGTAATAGCTAGCATTGAAATAAAATTCCCGCGTTTTCTTTAATCAATTGACATTTAATCGTTTAAAACACACGTATTTTAAGGATCACTTTATTTTGGAGACAGGGGAAGTGTCCTGTTAATGGAATTTTAAAAATCAGGAGGTATAATAATCTCGGATTCCTGGATGCACGGGACAAGTTTCAGTTTTATACGTAAAATGCACATTTTTTAAAAAATCTGCACTGAAAATTGCGAAATTGGATACTAAAATCGCCAGTCTGCTGCAGAACTAAATATAAAAGTCCAAAAATTGCATGTATGTTATATATACTCCGGTGGAAATACTGTGGAGAGGACGGGCTGCTCTGGGAAAAGTCTAGTGACTACCTTTAATGATGTAAGGCGAGGAGAGGACAGAGGGAGCTCATTAATCCGGCCTGTTGCAGAGCAGCGTCAGTGAATCGTGGGCGAAACAATTTAATGAACGAAAGGAAAATGTGAGCGGCTGTGCGCCGAGCCCGGCAGAGTGCCGCGTGACGCAGGAACGCTGCCATTGACGCAGAGAGGCGGCTCGGCCAAAAATAGCAGGTCTGGCAAAGCGCTGTCAGTCTGCAAGTGATGCACACAGGGGCAGGGCTCATTCCGGCTATTTTAAACCCCGTCGGAAACTCGAGAACACCAAATTAAGACATCGTGGATATTTTTAGAGCTAGTACTTCGGCGGAGGGATTTTTAAATAGGGTCAAGTTTGTTTTGTGTCTATATATATATATATATGCAGGGATATGCTATTTGTGTAGTTTATGCTGTCTTTTTCTTGTGTGCTTACAATACTCCACTTTTGTCAAACTCTCAATCAAGCAAGTCGTTCTGTATCCCGACCGATTCGCCTTTAATCACTATCCTGTCCGTATTTACTAGTCCATTCTTCACCTTCTGTATTTGAGGTAACAATTGTTAAGGGACAGCAAGATTGATTCCTCTCCCGCATGGAGTGTTTTTATGTTCTAATAGAGTTCCACCCCAAGCCCCAGTTCAAAGTAAGAAAAGGAAAACAATTTCAGCAAAAACGCCCATTTCGTTCCTAAATGGAAATGTACTTGGCAGGTGGTATATTTCCAGTGGTTGACAGCTTTGCAGGTTCTTCATTTGGCTGGAAACAGTTTTCAAATAACCGGAACTGTTGCAGTTACATGTTTCAACCAGAAAGAGGCAGTCGCCCTCAATTATATTCCATCAAAACAATACATACTTTTCTCAAATAAGTTTACATATAAAACCAAATAGCACAGCAGCAGATTTAGCTTATGCTCACCATTAGAGTAGCTGGCTAAAGTATAAGCTGCCAATGTATTGAGATTTGTTATCAGCTAGATAGATGGCAGTAGAATTGATTTAAAACTATTCTGTAATCATTCCAGAAAATATATCTTGAGTAGAAACATTAATTACCTACTACCCTATTGCTCCAAATCAGGCCCATTAGAAAAGACCAAAACTGAAAGATATTTTACAATTTCTATTCTTGTTTCTTTTGAATTGGAATTTTTTTTGCATGTAAAGGGCTTGTTAGGGGTGAGGTAAAGAGAAAGTAGAGACACATGACACAGTAAAAATGAACAAGACATTTATTGTTAAATGAATAGTACAGCTGAATTGCAAAATTACTCTAAGAGTCAATCAAAAGCAACTTGCTTGGAACCTTGTCACTCCAGTCTTCATTTGCTTCTCGCAAAAGTTATTTTCATTTATTTTTCTTTGGTATTTAATTACTCAAAAGGATATTTGATTTCCTAATTCCATGATACAAAACAAATCCTTCTTAGCAGCAGCAGCATAGATAATAATCAAATTTCTGATGCTGGTAATAAAAATAAACTAACTATTGAAAGAATCACATGCACATGACTATTTTAGATTGTTTATGGTTTGTGATAAACGTTTTCTATGGTAGTGTTGAAAATTTTAACATGGGATAAACAAATTAAATGGTACTAAGAGTGCCTATATAATGTCCGTATAAACTGACCCCAATAGATAGTACTATACATGAGCTTGTCTGCAAATGGTTCTTAGTAATTTCCAACTGATGTAAAAATCATTCCCAAAACTATTAATAGAAAATTAAAATAAAGTACATTCAAGCATTCTTATTTGGCAAACTACTCACACATTGTCAACAAAAGCTGGACAGTATTCAAGGAAAATAAAAAGGGCAACAATTCTTGTGCCTTGAAATTAATTACAAAATGTGAACATCCAATTTGTCAGCTGACACTAATACTTCAGTTAGTTGAGGGTCCTTCTGTGAACCCTCGAATGCAGTAGTCATGTCCCTGCCCTGAACCAGAGGTGTCTGGGTTCAAGTCCCACCTGCTCATCAGAAAACATAGGTAATCACCCTGTTCAGCAAAAAAAAGTAACTGAATTGGCACAGGCACTGCATGAATAAAGACACTTTGAAAATATAAAAAGGCCTACATTCAGTGCACAATCCAAAAGCATTCTCCTTATCCCTAAATCCTTTCCAAAATCAACCAAGTCTAGTTAAAACATAGACTCTCAAATCAAGTCACAAAAATCAAAAATGGTGAACCATGAAATCTAAACAGAAAGTGAAGGAAATATGTTAAAAGGTCATTTACACACAGTCTCATCCCTCCATACCAAAATGTTCGCTCAGTGCAGTGGTTGAATGACTTCCTCATTACATCCATGTGAGTCAGCAGCTAACTAAAAACCTTGTTTCTTTGTCGAATAGAGTGAAACAGTATACTCATGCCTTTAGCAATTTTAACTCTACAATGATCCACTTGTATCTTAGAAGGTTGTATCCATAATATTCTTTCAGCTTTATCAAAATTGGTGGTTTCGCAATCATGAGTTTGTGGAACTGTCACTTCAATGTTGTTAGATTGGCTACATTTAGATTAATTTTTCATGTCAGATATTATTTTCTACCCTCATCCCACTCCTGCACGACTCTTAAGCCAAATCTGATCAAAGTTTGAATATTTGTTACATATCCAAGACAGACATTGCGATCTCTTTTCTAGCATTGAGCAGAACTATTAAATATTGATTAGATTCAGACATCAAAATACACGATTCCTCTACTTGCCAACTACCTCTATTGTATCTGAACCCACGAGGAATACCCAAGCCTTCAATAATACCACCGACTTCCACCTAATCCCATCTCACTTCAGCACATTGAGAAGCTGAAATTTTTTGGCCTTGCCTGAGTTACCTCGGCTGGACTCCTGACCAGCTTCCCATGTTCAGTCCTCTTATGAGCTGGTAATCATTTAAACTCTCCTACCTTTATCTCAAATTGCACCATGTATTTTTAACCTTTTATCCATATGCTGAAAACAAAACATGCCAGAAATCATAGTGGGTCAGGCTGATTACATGGAGAGCTTGCTGATCAATGCTGGATTTCATTTAAGGAGTGCCTGAATTTTAAAAGTTCTAATCTTTGTTTCCATGATTGTCCCTCGTGGTGTCTGGAATCTCATCCAGACTTAAAACCATACAAAACATCTGTGATCTTCAAAGTCTGGCCTTAAATATCTCTGATTTTATGTTGTTCCACCAATAGTGGTCATCCCTTAAGTTGTCTCAGCTTCAACTCCAGAATTCCCTCCCTAAATATGTCCACATTTTGCTTTTGAGATGGTTCTTAAAGACACCCCTGACCAAATGTTTGGTAATTTGCCCTATCATTTCCATATACAGCCTTTAATGTATAAAAGATACTTCATAGGAGCGTTACAAAACAAATGAAGATACCAGGGCATCTTCATATTTATTTGTTCACAGGATATGGCTGTCACTGGCTATGTCAGCATCTCTTACTCAACTCAAAAGAATGGCTAATAAATGCCGGTCCACACAGTGATGATCAAATCGAGTGAATACTTTTTTTTAAAGTGTGCTTCATATTTTTTATTTATAATGCTTCTGTGAAATGTGCTGGGACATTTAAAGTGTATAAATATAGTGCCATTGATCAATTTCATACATTTGGCCTTCAACTGATTTGTTTCACAAGTCTGTTTTTTCCTTATTAGTGATCAATATAACTTTCCTCTCCTGCTCTGTCTACATCACCATACATGAAAAAATCTGCACTTCCCAATTTATTTGGTCTTCTTTCAAATCTTGGGTTTGTTCAATACTATTCACATTAGTTTTTCATTTTTTGAATAAAAAGGAAATTAGTAAAACACCTGAAAGTAAAAAAAAGCCTAGTCAACATTTTAAGATGGGGCCTTAATTCAGTGCAAATTTTCACCTGCAACATTAACTTCTGCTTCTCGGTCAGGTGCTAACTGATCTGTTGTTAAGTATTTTTTTTACTAGTCAGTTCAACGCTGCTGTAAAACTGTCCAATCATAACACACACACACACACACAATGATCTATATAATTACAAAATCCCTGAAAACAGTTTAAAATTAAAGTAAATATGGTTATATAAAGATTTCACATATTTCCTTCAGACTTATTTTTAAAAAGAAAATCAACTTGTATTTGATGTTGAATAAAAGCAAAATATTGCAGATGCTGGAAATCCAAAATAAAAGAAAACACTACAGAAACTCTAGGTTTGGGGAGTATCTGTGGAGAAAGAAACAAGGGTTAATGTTTCAAGTCTAAAGAGTCTTTTTCTGAATAGTATGTGTTCTCCACAGATGCTAACAGACCTGCTGAATTTCTCCAATATTTCCCAGTTTTAATTTTGTTGGATATCTATTTGGGCTGTTCAATTTAATTTAAAACCAAAGTTTAAAGATTTTTATTAAAAGATTTTACAACTTGTTTTTAGATCCCCTATAAAATAGAACATTCTGTTGCCTAAATTAGTAAAAACTTAAAAATTATATAACCGATAAGTCAAATTTAAATGAGGAAACACAGGGCTATGGACAGACAGAAAGGCAATTAGTATTGAAATACCCTTTAACAGCAAAGCATGAACTAATAGAACAAATGACTTAATAATAGAAGCAGAGATGTTTACAGCTGTGATCTTATAGGAGGAAAAGCATTAATTAATATTACTCAACTTCATATCAGCATTAATGCTGATCTTGGGAACGTTTTAGAATTCTAGAAATTATGTGCCAGGCTAAATTTTTTTTTTTAAATCTAGGGTTTCAGTATTATACACTCAATGCATCAAAATACAAGAAGAAACAGCCAGTGATTAAATGTTCAGGATTGAGAATTAAACAAACAGCTGCATGTGCATCAGTAAGATTACTGAAATAAGTCTCTACTAATCTAGTTTTATAATTACAAGCACTGCAACGTAACCCAAATGTATTGTGAAAAGTTCTTAAAACATCTGAAATTTAATCAGTTATGACAAATTTTTTAACTTCAGATATAGCTGCAGAAACTAAATTTGGACTGGATTTGAAATGTATTTATACATTAACATTTCAGTGTGGTCCAAGGATAGAATTGCCAAATCAGCAAAAATGTGATTGCTGGTGAAGACAGGAAATAAAAGATTATATTGCCCCTTGTTTTGAAGTCATTTGCAATATGTTGAATGTAATCCGTCCTTTTCAGTAATACTAGATATCTCAAAATGTTTACTGTTTCAGATTACAACTTTGTAAGAGGTGGTGGATTGCAATAGAATTCATGTTTAACAGGTTTTCTTGCACAATTTTATTAAAGAACATGTTATCATGTTAATAAAAGAAAGGCTTGTATAATTAGATAAAAGTCCTCTAGGATAATGCATGCTTTTGAAGTACAGACTACAATCTTCCTTCACAATATGGAAGCTGTGTTGCACCTCTCAATGTAGGGTTTTTAGGATGGAAGTTTACTCCAAAAAAAAAGATAATTTTTGCCTGTGTCATGAAGCAAGAGTATAATGACAAGCATCAGAGGCCAAGGACTTGCTGACAAAGAAGAAACCCAAACAAATTTTAAAGATCAATTTGCTTAGACCACATGGTGATCCCATCAATGTAATCTACCCTTGCTTAGCTGAAACATGATATATCAATGTGAAGAAAACTCAGCACAAAACAAATATGCATAATTGGATACAAGATAGATTTTTTTTTATTTGCAGAATTGATCATGAATTAGTACTTTCTCACTGATCAAACAGGACTGTTGTTTGCTAAACGAAATGCTCATCCATTTCTTACATAACACTTCAGAAATATTTCACTAGCAGCAAAGCACTTTGAGAAATCCAGTGATAAGTCTCTCTTTTTTGGTACATCTTAAATACACCTTGTGCTAAAAAGGAATTATCACAATTCACAGTGGCTCAGTAGTTAGCACTGCTGCCTCACTGCACCAGGGACTCACATTGATTCCACCCTTGGAGCGACTGTCTGTGTGGAGTTTGCACATTCTCCTTGTGTCTGCGTGGGTTTCTTCCTAGAATCCAAAAATGTGCAGATTAGGTGGATTAGCCATCTAAATTGCCCAGTGTCTAAGAGTCTACATGCTGGGTGGGTTAGCCGTGGGAAATGCAGGGTTACAGGGACTGGGTAAGGGGTTTGGGTCAGGGTGGGCTGTTCTTCAGAGGATCAGAGTGACTTGGTGAGCCAAATGGTCTGCTTCCACGCTGGAGAGGTTCTATGAATTAAGGAAGAATTTCTGAATTTTGCCTGTGAAACAATATAGTTTTAATGGTAATCATACAATATTTTGATGCAGTGTTAATGCAGATTTTACGAGTTTAGTATTGACTTTTGTAATCTTAACATACTGCTCCCTTACTCTGTATATCTCCATTTAGAAATTTGCAAAGAAAATTCAAAATTCAACAGGCCTGTTTAATCTAAAGGTTTTTTTAAAAATGAAATCAAGTATCTAATATTAGATATACAAATGAAGTCTAGCATCACTTTCTACTTATCTGTAATGGATCACGTATGTATTGTGCTATTAAAAGCTCCACTGCATTAAGCACAGCAATCTTCAGGGTTAATGAAAGAGGCATCTTCACTGTAAGAAAAAAAAGTGTTAATGTTACGGCTAGGTTTTAAAAATATTCATTATAAGCTTAACATTGGAGTTAAAATAAGAGACAATAACCCTGAAACTTTGAGTAGTAACATATTTTTATATATCATATTGCTGGAAAAATACATTTGTTGAAGCTTCTTATTTTGCACTCAGTCACTAGCAGTCAAATTAACTGATTTATTTCTCAGGACAATGCCTTCACAAGAGTCAATCTACTGAATTGAAAATTTAAATAAAGCTGGCAGTTAACTACCACTCAGCTAACTGGTGCATTCTCCATGGCAACACTTTTACTAATCAGAACACATATGACAACCAAACAGCACTTTCTTCTGTCACAGCACAAATATTTGTTTTCCATTTCATTGGTATTTATCAGGAAATTGTCCTGATGAGTGCAAAATGAAAAACTCGGACAAAATGAATTTCCTTTATGTAGCAATACTGGAATTCTCTGCTCTCATACAATTATTCATATGCCATGTTACAGAGCTACAAAACTCATTTGTGCAGATTCAGTTAATAAGTTCTGGCTTTTAAATTATTACCCCGAGCTAGTGGTTGGAAATTGCACATGAATAAGCTTTGGGTGGGAAAAAAAACATGCTTGAATATGATACCATCTATAATTAAGACAACTGCACTACCCAGTTTACGTATGGAGTTTGAAATAAAAAATGCCTACAACGTGCATGTTAGGTTAAGAAATCAAGAACAGGATCAGAAAAATAGTATCAACCACCAATCGACTTCAATGCTAAAAATCATAATATTATAAATCTTTAAAAGTTACCTCTAAAAGGTATTGCCTCATATGGCCTGGTATTAAACTTTGTCTGGTAATGCTCCTGTGAAATAACTTGGTGTTTTCTTCAAAAACCTCAACATGAATGCAAGCTATTGTATCAGAACTGCAAATTACTAGAGTTTCTGGAACTGTTTTAGATTTTACTCCAAGAGATAATTAAAACCAGCAAATGAAATTCTATGCATAACATAGCTTTTTTTAAAACAAAGCATCAAAAAGACATGAAATATCTACTGCAAACAAATCATGTACAGTTAATCTGATCATGTCCAAAATTAAATTGTAATTGAACTATAACTTTACACACTAAACATTGAACAGAATGTTAAATCTGAAGGCAAATTTAAATGTTCAGGTAAAGGACATTGATACTGGTGTCGAGACATTACATGTGGTTACTTGGCTTATGCATCAGCCATTTTCTGATTAGGTACAGCACAGCCCACATGATGTTTACTCTGCTCCGAACATCACATCTTCTTTTAAACCTTCAAAAACATTAAGTCAGTAGGAATTCAATTTTTTCTTAATATTCTTGGAAATAGAATAAATTTAATGACAAATTAAATATTGTCTACAAAAAAACGTGCTCAAGATGACTCAGCTAACATCTAATAATAGTACCATGCACCTGTGTAATAGTTCCAGCTCAACAAAAACCTACACACATTATAACAACTGGCCTGAGACACAGTATTAAACACTGTACAAAACAGAGTCACAGAGAAAACGATAACAAAGAAAGGATAAAGCTGAAAGAAAGCATACATGCATATAGTCAGTAGAACCAATCACTACTGAAAAAGATCTTAAAAAAAAGAACAATTTATTTTCTAACAATGTCACAAATGACAAAAATACCAAGCATGAAAGATTGTTAGCGCAAGATTTAATGGGAAGTCATACATCACTATTCTTTAAATTTCAAAATCATACCACACGGAAGGCCATTTGGTCTTTCACATCTTTGCTGGATCTATTGCAAAATTCTTATGAGTCTCGCTTTCCTGCTTTTACCAAATGCTGCTCTCATCAAACTACTAGCTTGCAATAAGTTTACCGTGCTGAAGATTATCTAGGTCATATTATTTATCTAACTAGTTTCAACACAAAATAAGCAATTTCAATATGTTAACACTTTTGAGAAAAGTCACTTTCATCCAATTTATTGATGCATCTAGCTTGGCAAGTGACATAGATGTCATTAAAAAACAATACACACCAGAGATGCAACAGCAGCAGGAAAATAAAACATATGGTTTACACAAACACAGTACTCATTAACAGTGTAGATTTACAGCAGCAAATGAATCATGCCTACCTAAAACACCAACAGTTCACATTTATAGCACTTACTTAATTTAAACCAAACTTCTATCGTCAATACATGAGTCAGTATTGGCTGGATCTGTAGAAAATAAAAGTACATATTGCATTTAAATGTTATTATGCTTATACTTTGCTCCAATTCCTAAATTTCACAGTAGAATACCAAAACTTCCCCCTTTCCCTATTTAATGCAGCAGTTTATATATTTATTATCTCTAAATATGACAAAGTTGCCCCCATCAAAGATTTTGTCCATTTGTTGGATTTCATTTAAACATTTATTGCAATTTTTCATTCTGTATTCTAAAGCCTAATATAACCTAATTTGCCTTCACCACATTACAATAGATTAAAACCATTCTGCTCATTCTAAACAACACATATTGAAAGCATTTAGCTATACAATACTGTAACTTATTGCAGTACAAAAACCCAAAATATGAAGCAAACATAATTCTCTTGCTAGTACCACATATTCTACAGCATAAAATTAATCTTTGCCATTGAGATACTACTGTCATTTCACACATTGTATATGATTGATTCTACTGAAGGTTAGAGGCTAAATGGACCATATGGCAACATGTTGCTTTCCATATGTTTACATGCCTATCCATGCTTAACCATTTATTAAGCAACATCTGTATCCCATGTGCATCCTGTTATGCCTAATCGAAATCTGCTATTACTCAGTTAACTATTACATAATTTACATAACTAATTATTACAATAATATATAATTAATGTTTTTGAGGCATGCACTTAATTATGCAATGGGCGTTATTTTTGAGAAAACTCTCGATTGAAATTCAGCATTAGAAACAGCAGATAGGAACGGTGCATGTGATGATGCTACATTATATTCCAAACTTATCTTACTGCAGAATACACATTAAAAATATTTCTTTTTCCAAAAAGCATTGAAAATACACTAAGCGATAAGCATACTCCCACTGAAGAACCAAGTAGCATTCGACCGGGTGAAATTTAAATATATTCTCCATTCCGTGGAAATATTAACACTGAAAATACACAATTTCAGTAAAGTTCGCATCTTTTTTCGCATCTTGCCAAACCAGACTCCTTTCTTTAAAAAAAATCTAATAAAGAACATTCAGCAAAAATCACCGCTCTTGGGTTTCAACCACACCACTCACAATAAAACAATAAATCGCGGCAGCTCTACTCACCCAGAGCGGGGAATTAGAAGCAATTGAGGAGCTGCGGTAGGGTCTGTGGAGTGGCTCGGGCCCGGGACTGAACTAACGGCTGACTCCACCGACCGCGTGCCTATTCCGACTGGAACTCTCCGGGATAAAGGCTCCATTGTGAGCAGCCGCTCCTCCACTCGCGCTCCTAACAAACTGCACAACCGCGTCACACTGGCGTCAATGGAGACATGCTCCGTGACGCGGCCACCGCGCGCTCACTGCCTGCGTCATTCTATAAATAGATACATTTGTTTCAATTACAGCCCAGCGCCTGACTGATGGCTTTTTCCATTGACGGCATGCAGCGGATTAAAAAAAAACTCCATACACACGGAAAGGGGATCCTCGCAAGTCACAGTACAATGGAAACACAAGCTCTACTGCGTGTGTGATGATGCATTAGGATAATAGCGAATATTATCAGACAAGCATTGTCCCAAATTAGAAGTAGATGAACAGATTAAATAATTCGGGCAGCTGCAAAGTTTCAAACAGAACATGTAAAATTTTCATTTCAGAGATATTATGTGTTGTGCCGCAGTTCCTGCCCTGCAAGTTCTTTGCAGGAGTTCCAGCCAAACAACAAACTTGAAGTGGACCCACTTGTGCCATACCTTCTATTGTTGAATTTTTATGGGCCGTGTCACTTTCGCAGAATAACTATGTATTTATATTTCATTTACAGTAGATAGATTGTAAGTAACAATTTGAATCTTTTATACGCATGAGGACAAATTCATTGTTCCCTCCTCTCTTTCCAAAACTACCAAATGCCCAGAGTCGACAGAAATTTGGCATTTAGAACATTTCTTCCAAATGCTAACTCCATTCTAATGCTGGATTAGTGGTGCTGGAAGAGCACAGCAGTTCAGGCAGCATCCAAGGAGCTTTGAAATCGACGTTTCGGGCAAAAGCTCCTTGGATGCTGCCTGAACTGCTGTGCTCTTCCAGCACCACTAATCCAGAATCTGGTTTCCAGCATCTGCAGTCATTGTTTTTACCTCCATTCTAATGCGCACGAATTCACATTTATCTTCAGGGGAGTTGGAGGAAAATATTCAAATATTCCAGTTAAATTTATGGTTGTTTTGAACCTCTCTAGATTCGACAATTTGACTTTAACTGGCATTTTTCCAAAGACAATCATCTGAACAGCCATTCTATCTCCCTTCATAGAGTTCAATTAAAATAAAAACGTAGGTGAGACAGATAAATCTAGTACATCTATACTTAAATGCTTAGGACAAACTTTGTTTGAGAACGAGTTAACGGATGTAATTGAAGGAGAAAGAAGTTTTGTAACAAAGACTACTTCCGTGATCACTGTCCCAGCACAACATGCATTTTTTTTGTAGATGTCTCTGTGGTATAATAGGCCTTTATAACCATAACAGGTCATTGAGAAACTCTTTAGCAGTTACACAAAGTCAGGAAAGAGGACCGGGGTAGACCATAAAGCTCGTTAAGCCTGCTCTACCATTCCGTACAATCATGCTGAACATGAACTTCAACTCCACCTTTTTGCCCACTTCCTAAATCCTTCGATTTCCTGGGAGGCCAAAAGTCTGTAGCCCAGTATTAAATTTATTAAAGGATCCCAAAGATTCACAACTGTTTGAATGAAGAAATTTCTCCTCAAACTGTGCACCCTTGTTTTAGCTTTCCCAGCCATTGGAAGGAACCAACTAGCATCGACTGTATTAATCCCCTCAGAATCTTGTGTATGTGTTAATGTGATCACAATACATTCTTCTAAACTCCAGATAATTTAGACCCAATTAACTAAGCCTCTCGTATCCAACAACACTCTCTCATCTGAGAGACCAATTTACTTAACTTTCACTGTCCTGCCTCCAATACAAGTGTGTCTTTCCTTAATAAGGAGAGCAAACCCAGAAAAACTACTCCTAATACAGTCTCACCAAAGTCTTGCCCAATGGTAGCATGACATGCCATTGTTATACTTCTAATAAAGACCACCATGAAAAATATTCTGTTTTTCTCTTCTTATTAACAAAGTGAATGAATTCACACATCTCCAACTGCTACATTGTTGCCCACTCACTTAACCTGTCCACACCTCTTTGCAGGAGAAAGTGAGGTCTGCAGATGCTGGAGATCAAAGTTGAAACTTTATTGCTGGAACAGCACAGCAGGTCAGCACACCTCTTTGCAGTCTGTTGGTACTCTATTCAAACTTTGCATTTCTACCTATGTATCACCAGCAATCTTAGATACATGACCAGATCATTCAGCTAAATCATTAATATTAAGTCATCTTAGCCTCCATACATGAGCACACAATTCCTATTTGTCAACTGCCATCTCCATGTTTGCAAACAGATTGTCATGAAAGTTGGGCACAATGAGAAGAGGCAGTTGCAAACATGAAAGGATGGAACAGGTTGTACTGTCTTAACGGATTTCACAAAAAATTGATGCATAAATAAGGAAATCACAAGCCTTCTGATATCAACATATTGATTCCTCACTTGCAGCCAGGTACTAAGTTAGACAAATGCTCTGGTTCAAAGTCAGATACCTCCTTCCATAAAATTGCCACTTGTATTTTGGTAAGTATGGCTACATTAGTGCTTCCAGAATAGATCAGACAAAATTTCAGCCTGTATTTCCAGCTTTAGTTAAGGCCTCAGAGCAATGAAAAGGGTAATTACTCATGACAAAGACAATTTGTTGACAACCTGGCTGATGACACTGGTGCACAGCCCTTACACAGACATACAGTATGCATGCTTTGCCTTATTTGAAATCATCAGCAAAGTCCTTTGCAGTTCAGATTGTGTATGATCATGCCCTCCAGTGAATTGACAATGATGCTATCTTAGCTCCCTTCTTTATGGCTATAACGGATTCTGATCTCACCTCTATTTTATTCTGTAAAATATATGCAACATCAGTATCTGAGGTGACTATGGGAATGAAGTTAAGTTACAGAGTTGCCTTCTTGCTGTTGTTCTACCGCCTTTCCACAGTGCACCTTCTGCATACCAGGATGGAAAAAATTACAAAGGTAAGGTTGCGTTTTGAGTAGGGCGCGATTAAAAAGTATATTTTTATATCATGTGTAGTTTGCAAATCCGAAGGGAGTGTGTGGTGAATGAAAGTGTAATGTGAGGAGGAAGAGTGGATATAAGAATGCCTTCACTTTCGATGATTATAACTCAGGCTCATGCTCTATCACTAACACTAATGGTTACAACATAAGACCATAAAAAATAGGTACAGAGGTCGGCCTGTTGAACTCCTCAAGCCTGCTCTACTATTCAATAGCTAATCTGACCTTCTTCATGTCCATTTTTCAACAGTTTCCCCATAACCCTTGATTCTCCTACTAACCCAGAGCCTATCTATTATCTTCCCTCACTCACTGTCACACATCCAACTGGCAACACCAATAACCTTGCTGCCTACTCACTCACTCATGACACCTCCCCACCCGTACTAGACATAACAGCTATGCCATCCACTTCTCTCTTTTTTAATACCTAAGGTGATGCACTCAGCATTGAATCTTCCATTAAGGTACTTATTAGCATCTGGAGGCTAATGCCCTTTTAACAGAATATTCTCACACAGTAATGGTGTGATACAGTCATACAGAATCATATCTATCAAGCAACAATTCCAGATTTATTGTTCACTACCCTGATTCTATTTTTTCCCATGACAGAATAGACAAATTTGGTGCTGGAATCGGGGAGATTGAGATTGCATGGGAGTGGCACCGAGAACGTTGACTCTTGACTCTGGAAAATAATATGAAATAAATCATATAAATCATCTTGGTATGACTATTACCACTCACTCGCTAAAGAACTGGTACCCCTTCACATTGAACATTGCACAAAGGGAGCATTGAGGAACCACAGCAGAAAATGTGCTCTATGTGAGTAGTTACACAAAACCAACAAAAAGCTGTGAACAATGCTTTTATCTGTTGTACATTATCCAAATTCACCACCTTGTATGTCTCTGACTCAATCTCGGTTAAAATTCCACCAATGGCAGATGGTGGAATTTGAATTAATCTTTTTAAAATCTGAGATTAAGAATCTATTGGTAACCATGAAAAAAATCAAACATCTATATGCAATTTATTAATAATATTAGTATGCATACCCCATGAAACTTGAAGAATGAATGGAGGCCATGCAGAACATGACAAACTGCTGGATGTGGAGGAGGGGAGAATGGCTTTTAGTAATGGGTTCAATCAATCTAGAGTGTCACCCCCAAACCTCCAGTGAGGTGTCCTGATTCTTCACTCTCCATTGTCTATTGATGATATGTCTGGTTGGCTTCGTTCTCCTCTGCAGATTCAAGATGTGTCACCCTTTTGCCATCTTTTCTTCCAAAAAAGCAAGTGCAACATTCAAAAGCCTTTTCTCCTCTTTGCTATGACACAGTCTTTCTCAGGTAAGATTCCCTTCAGTCACAACTCCCAGGATCTACTCCAGTCACATTGTATCTCCTCTTTAAGAGGTGCATAATATTGGCCCCCTACTCAGGAATTCAATCAATCAACAAAAGTTCAGCACTGGATGACACAGAATTCATGACAACAAAGAATAAAAGGTGTGTGCTTATTGCAATAATGATCCTTGAATCTGTTTTTGGTATCAAATTTTATCTCCAGTGTTCCAATTCCACTATCTTCTGATGAATCTATAATGGATGGCTCCTTTCATAGCCAAGTCCATGACCACTACTGTTGGGAACAAGGATAACATATAGTTTGGAACACCTACAGGTTCAAATACCTTTTGTAGACACTCACCATCCTCACTGTCACTGGGGAAAAATCCTGGAACTCCCTCCCTAATTATATTGTTACATCAACGTCTACATCAAATGAATTGTGGCAATTCAAGAAGCAACTCCATCTTCTCAAGGACAACAAATATTGGCCAGTGGCACCCACATTCATTGAATGAATAAAAGAAAATGCTCTTTGAGCGTGTAATGGGCTTAATATTTCAGCATCAAAAGAGTGAAATGGAGGTTGATGAGGCCCAAAAATACCAGTGAAGAATAGCGTGTCAGTTCCCTGAGACTATACTCAACACCAGCAGGGAGGGTGCTTGGGGCTCAGCAGGTCTACTTACCCCAAGAAGGTGATATTACTATATCAAAATGAAGCTTAATAACAATAACAATTGTGACAAACTTGAATTATCCAGTGGACTTATATTTTCCTGAAACTGTTTGCAGATTTCACCATGGAGGTAGATTGGAAGACCAGCCTTAATGGCACTCCAACAGGGTGTAGATGCAATGACAGGCACCATGTTGCTGAATTTCATTGCCAGTCTTTCTCATCCCACACCACAAACACTAAGTCATGACCTAGCTGATCTATTTATACCTTAATTTAAGTTTTACAAAGCTGATGGGAAAGCATTTCCATCTTGAAGTCTCCTCTCAGTTACTCACTAACTTGATTGAGTTTTTGAAGAGGTGACATAGACGATTGATGAAGGCAGAATGCGAGACATTGTCTGTATTGACTTTAGCAAGACGTTCAACAAGGTTCAGCATGGTAGACTGATAAGCAAGGTTAGATCACATGGAATCGAGGCAGAGCCAGCCAATTGAATATAAAATCAGTTTGACAGTACGAGATGGAGGGTAGTGGTAAATGGTTATTTTTCAGACTGGAGGCCTATGACGAGCAGTGTGTCACAAGAATCAGTGACGGGTCACTGTAGTTCGCCATTTATATAAATGATTTAGGTGTGAATAAAAACGGTATGTTAATAAATTTGCAGATGACACCAAAATTGGTGATGCAGTGGACAGTGAAGACATTTATCTCAGAGTACAATGGGACTTTGATCAGATGGGCCAATGAGCCATGGAGGGGCAGATGGAGTTTAATTTGGATAAATGTGAGGTTTTGCATTTTAGAAAGGCAAACTAAGGCAGGACTTATATTGTAAACGATAGAGCCCTGGGGAATGTTGTCAAACAAAGAGACCGAGGGATGCAGGTGCATAGTTCTTTAGAAGTGGAGTTGCAGGTAGACAGGTCATTTGGCATGAGTGCCTTTATTGCTCAGTGCAATGAGTATAGGAGTTGGGGTGTCATGTTGTGGTGGTACAGGACATTGGTTAGGCATCTTTTGGAATACTGTATGGAATTCCAGTCTCCTTACAATTGCCTACAGGAAAGATGTTGTTAAACTTGAAAGGTTTCAGAAAAGATTTGCATGGATGTTGCTGGGGTTGGAGGATTTGAGTTATAGGAAGAAGCTGAATAGGCTGGGGCTATTTTCCCTGTAGTTTCAGTGGTTGAGGGGTGACATTATAGAGGTTTATAAAATCATGAGGGACATGGATAGGGTCAATAGCCAAGGTCTTTTTGACAAGGTACAGGAGTCCAAACCTAAAGGTTTAGGGTGAGAGGGAAAAAATTTAAAAGGAGCTGGAGAGGTAACATTTTCATGCAGAGGTTGGTACTCATATGGAATGAGCTGCCAGAGGAAGTGTGGAGGTTGGTGCAATAACAACATTTAAAAGACATCTGAATGGATACATGAATAGGATGGGTTTAGAGGGATATAGGCCAAATGATGGTAAATGGGACGAGATCAGTTTAAGATATCTGATCGGCATGGATGAGTTGGACCGTAGGGTCTATTTCTGTGCTGTATAACTCTATGACTATGACTCTATGACTTACCATCCCTTGCAGGTTACTGATCCTTTCAAACTTGATGGCTTCGAGGGCCCAGTTCCACCTCACTTGGAGAGTGAACATATCTCCAAGACAGTGCGAAAGTGAGGACTGCAGATGCTGGAGATCTGACCGAAACGTCGATTTTCCTGCTCCTCTGATGCTGCATGACCTGCTGTGCTTTTCCAGCACCAATCTAATCTTGACTCATATCTCCAGAACAATTAAGATCTGGGCATTTAGTAATTCATAACTGAATATGTCTATTTATAAAAATTAATAGCAGTTGTTTACACATAGAAAATATGTTTTGCAGAAGTCTGAACTGCTTCACATTTTAAAATTATGTTGTTATGTAATATTATCCCTTTCACTGAACGATCTTTTTACAAAACTCTCCCCACCTCCTCGAAGAGGCACTATTACCCTTTTTCATGGAAACACTCTTCTTCCACTACTTTATTGAAGCAGGCTTACTCTTTCTCTTCAGTTAATCTTGTCCTCATCCCTCAGTGACCACTCTTTAGTCCTGACACTTTACATTGCTGCCCCAACTCTTGATTTTACTTGCATGTTATTTTGTTCTGGAACGAACACTCCACCAACAGCATACACTGCAAGAACTGACTTGTCACACCAAACAGAAAAATTGCTTACGTAAGTGTTTGTGTTCCTGAGACTCAAAAAATTGACACCAGCTATGAATGCATCACTGTAGGGAATTTAACTTAGCCTCATATTAGCATAAAACCCCAAATAGCATCACAAGTGTATCAACTAAATTCCAAAGTGCTGCTACTACAAGAGATGGCACTGAAAATGATTGTTTACCATGGTGTACTTTAGGTATGTCAGCCTACATCAGTAAAAAGGGACTGATGAAGAAATGTAATTGGAACTATGTCATACGAACTGTGAAGCAAGTATTATTGTAAATTATATGTAAATGTTACTTATAGATGTAACTCTCTCTATGACTGTACATGTAAAATAATTAATGTGGATGGGTTTTAAAATGGTCTTTTGTTCTCAACCTGGTTTTATCTTGGAAGGGTATTTCTTTGTCCAGTAAGGAACAGTCATTTTTTGGATACTAGCAACCCTAAAAACAGGATTAATTAATAAATTAATCAGATTATTTCAACTAAACATGGCCTGAAATAAAATACTGTGTACCATATCTGTAAAATTGCAATATAATTTACGTGCATTTTTTCACAAGAATTGGCAGATCTTCAAATTTCAAATATCGCTGGCAACTGCTTCATCTCAGTATGAGAGCATTAGTGACACGCACCAATTAATTTTGGGAAATACATCTTTAGAACTTCTCTATTTAAGATTAGAAAATGCTGAAAACACGCAGATCTGTCAAAATCTGAAAACTTCTCATGTGTAAACCTTCGACAGTAGTTTTCTTTTCTCTTTTCTGAAGTTCACCCAATAAGGGACATTTGCAATATGGCAATAAATTAAGTGTTATGAAAAAGATGGACACAACTTTGTTTACAGATTAGCTTGCTTAGCAGAGGAGATACTTTTGACATTGATCTCGATAATCCTCTTCGTCTGCAGGGCAGCTCTTACCTGTCTTGAAACATATGTTGGTCTTACAAAGGAATAATCATAAAATTGGAGTGATTGATGAACTAAGACACTGAACTATAATACAAGATAGACAGAGGTGAGCATGAAGCCTAAGCTTGGATTCTTAAGATCATGGAGCAGAACAGATTAGATGGAAGTTGATGTGTCTATTTATATTTTTTGACTTTGGCTGAAGTGAAAACCAAATAGAAACTGGTACTTGCCAGTCATTCAGTAAGCAGTTCCTTTTCAAAATACTATAAAAAGAACCGTGAGGTGAAAGTAGAGAATGCAAAGCATTTCTGCACAGTCAACAGCTAGTGTGAGTATAGTTTATGACATAGCACCCTATAATGTCAAGAAAGACATGACAGGATAAAGGACCTTTTACTATGCTGTAAAAACGACTCTATGACTGTCAGGTTTTGTAGGGGGACAATAATATTAGGTTATCAGAGTATTAAACAAATAATTGTGTGATGTCAGATAGCCAATGACTTCTGAAATAATGAGACTATGTTATGGGGAGAAGGGACTGGAGTGCTATAAATATATGCTCAAATGTTGCATATTAATTGAGACTCTCAGCACCTCAAATAATTTTTTGTATGTAACTGGAGTGAGGGCAGATAGAGTAGAGGTAAGTTAGAGATAGATAAACACCAACAATTGAAGTTAGGTCCTTGTACACTTCTGGGTGTTCATACAATGATCAATTTTAGGGATCAAAATCTTGAGTGAGATAAGGGCACTTATGGATTTCTGAAGGAAACAAGTCATTTGGCCAGCTAAAGAGGAGAACCATTAAATTTAATTAGGTTACATGCTTATACTTATAACTTGAGTCCTGATAGGGGCAACAAAATCTATCATCCAAGCCTGATCAAAAGGTGCAGCAGAAAGTCTGACATGTGCCAAATTGTTTTCTCATTCATTGCATGGAATGCAGATGTTCTGGCTGGGCCAGCATTTATTGCTCATTTCTGGTTGCCCTTGAGAAGGTAATGGTGAGCAGCCTTTTTGAGCCACTGCAATCCATTTTGTTTAGGGAGACCCATAACACTTTTGGGAATTGGAGTCCCCAATTCTTGAATTCACCAGGGTGTGGACTCGACATAAGGACAGTTGCAGGAAGGTAAAGATAGAATCAATGGTGATTCCTGGCAGGAATACCAGGCCCACTGATACCCTGTCATACTAGGAGAAAAGGCAGCAGTTGAGGAAATATTTTAAAAGATTGTGGAAATGTACTGCGAAGAACAACTTCCACAACCACTTCATCATGTCATCAGTATTGAAATTGGATGATAATGGAATGATAGTTGATTACACAGCTCTGAAGAAAATAACCCTGCAATTATATCCTATTTTGAGAATTCTGATACAATTTTTAATGGACCAGGCCTACATTATGGAATATTCACATTTTTGTACATCACCAACAGCTTCTGGGTTATTCCTTTGGCTCCAGATTCACAGAAGAAATTTGCTTTCATTGTGGGGGAGAGGCAATGCATTCCACAATAGCCCATGTACAGTTCACTTTACAATGATCTGGGTCCTGGCAACTATGAAAGTAGTGTCTCACAGTATGCAAATGATCTTCTGCTAACATAGAACATAGAACAATACAGCACAGAACAGGCCCTTCGGCCCACGATGTTGTGCCGAACATTTGTCCTGGCTTAAGCACCCATCCATGTACCTATCCAATTGCCGCTTAAATGTCACCAAAGATTCTGACTCTACCACTCCCACAGGCAGCGCATTCCATGCCCCCACCACTCTCTGGGTAAAGAACCCACCCCTGACATCTCCCCTATACCTTCCACCCTTCACCTTAAATTTATGTCCCCTTGTAACAGTCTGTTGTACCCGGGGAAAAAGTTTCTGACTGTCTACTCTATCTATTCCTCTGATCATCTTATAAACCTCTATCAAGTCACCCCTCATCCTTCGCCGTTCCAACGAGAAAAGGCCTAGCACTCTCAACCTATCCTCGTACGACCTATTCTCCATTCCAGGCAACATCCTGGTAAATCTTCTCTGCACCCTCTCCTAAGCTTCTACATCTTTCCTAAAGTGAGGCGACCAGAACTGCACACAGTACTCCAAATGTGGCCTAACCAAAGTCCTGTACAGTTGCAACATCACTTCACGACTCTTGAATTCAATCCCTCTGCTAAGATTGAAGCATTATGGCATTGTGTTCTACATGTTAGTGGTGCTTCAAGGGCCTAGAATTAAATTTAACCCTAAGAAGATACATTTTGGAAATTGGTGGTCAATATCTGGGACATACTGTTCGCCAAGAGTGTTGGTCAACATCAAGCAATTGACATGGCACCATATCTGCACATCCCAACCTGTGAACATGAGGCGGGGTCAGGAATATTTTAGGACTCTTCAATTTTTGCTAGAATTTTAGCCTTTACTGGTGGAGTCCATAAAACTTTGGTGAAAGCAAGACTTGCCTGCCCCTTTAGAACTTATAGAATCTGAGAAAGATCATGAAGGAGAATACACAAAGATTAAATAGGCTCTGGTCAGCACATCAGCCTTGGGATTGCCAGACATAGACAGATCATTCTGTCTGTGATGTAGTAATAATGGAAATTATTGCAGTACAGTTATGATGCCGTAGCACAGCAGTCAAAGATATCCAGAGGCCTTCTACTTTGTCAAGGTTTCCCCTGGAAGGTGGCAACCTTGAATTATGCTGCTTGAGCAGTGCAAATTTGTGAACACTAGTGGTGATCAGGCAAGTCATCCGACATACCCGCTGTACTTTGCTGGAATAGTTAAACACAGACAAGCTAAGATCAGTATAAGACAGCAGGAGAGCCAATTGGAAGGCTGTCTTAATTCCCAAAGACAGGTCTGTCCGGTAGTGCAGGATGTAGAGATTAATGCCACAGATCAGATCTTGTCAGAAATGTTGCCCATCACTCTGAAATATTGGTTGAAGTTGAAGAATATTGTGGAGATAGAGACATATTTTTAGAAGGGGAAATGGAGAAATTTTGGCTGAAGATTGTTGCAAAATCTTATCTTTTGTTTTGATGTACCGGCCTCCTCTATCATTGAAGATGGGGATATTTGTGAAGCACCTCCTCCAGTGATTTGTTTAACTGGATGTGGTGGACAGTTAAAGGAATTGAGATTTAAGATAAGAGAACAGCAAGCAATAGTGAACCAGGAAAGGAATGAGGGTCGCAAAAGCTTATGGGATGTGGCTGAGATAGAAGGGAAGGTTAGTGTAAAGACATCCTCTGACAGTTCTAGTTTGTCCCAAGATGTCAGAGTCTTATGAGATGATGATGATAAATGCCATCTTAATGTATCTGGATAAGGTAGGGAAAGGAAGGTGAATGCATTTAGTTGCAGGTGAAACTTTATAACTCACAATCTGTATCTGTCAACAGGAATGCAATCAATTATTCTCTTCACTATTTTGTTTCAGATAAATCTCCAGGGTAATGCCAGCCTTCAAGGTCATCAAAGCAACTGCCATCCAATGGCAGACATTCACAGTTTGGGAGTTGGTCCACATCAAAACAAACGCATGTGACTGAGGAAACAGACCACCAATACGGCATGTCATCCGAGAATACGAATTACTGGTGCAATTCCATACTCAAGCTGTCCTATCAGTGACATTGAGAAAGCCAGCTTTTCAACTGGTTATAAACCAAGTACCTGGACCTATAACAACATCATTCAAAGCACTCAGAAGAAGGTCCTCATTGATGGATCTAATCACTGTGTACATCTACAGTTAAAACCTCAACAGGTACTCATAAAGCTATGATAATTACTGAAATATAGAACAATAAAACAGGAGAAGAATGAATTTCTTTCTTTTATGGGATGACAGAGTAACAACAGTTGCCTATTCTGAATTGTCCTCAAACTGACTGGCTTACTATGCCATTTCAGAGGCCAATTAAGAGTCAACAACATTGCTGTGGATCTGGAGTCTTATATTGGTATCATGGTCTGCATTAGCTTTTTTTTAACAATAGTTATTTGATGATTACAATGACTGAGACTAGCTTTTAATTCCAAATTTATTGGTTGAATTTAAATTCCATTGGATGCTATGATGGGATTGTGAACCCATGATTTCATAACATTTTCCTGGGCTTCAGAATTACTTGCCTAGTAATCACACTGCTATGTTACTGCCACCCCACATAAAGGAAGAGAGTCCTTTGCCAGTTAGTCATTAGTATTCTAAGTGTTACCAGGACTAATTTGCCACCACATGTGTGGCAGTCAGGATTAGAGGGATAATATTGTTAAGAATAATATCTTTATGTTGTTAATTGGATGTAATAATATGCAATACATTAATTTATCCACCTGCTGGTATCAGATACCCACTAAATGTCTATCTACTGTGTCACCCATTGAGTACAGAATAATTAGATTGGAAAACACTCCTAGGTGGTCCAAGGATGACTGAAATTCCTAGTCCAGGAAACAGAACATACAATTACAAGCAGAAAGAGTTCCAAGGATAAGTTATAGAGGAAGTTTTAAAGTTACTCTCCCAGATCATTACTGAAACTGCTGACTCCAAACACAAAGGAGGATTATGTGACATATTGGCTTGGAACCATATAGATGTCGATTTGAGTATTTGGGAATGGACAAAAATTGGTCAGAATCCTAGGTTTTCAGTTGGAGGACAGCCGATTCTAATTTAAGGCAGATTCTGGACAAAGTGGACTGGGAGTAGTTACTTGTAGGAAAATTTGCATTGGAGCAGTGAGAGTCTTTCAAAAGATTTGAGAAATGCTCATTCGATAGCCATGTGAGAGTATTGCGCAAAATTGCTGCATTACGCCATCTGCTTTTGTAATATCCTGATACCATTGGTAGCTATTCTGCCATTGCAAAGTCAATTAGTTATTTCAGGAAAAAAAATCAACAAGGCATTTCAAAGTTCCCCTACCCAATAGCACTTTCTGACAGAAAAAGTTTCCTATGGAAGATTGAAATGTGGTAACAACCACACCCTCTGCTTACAGGGCACTGACTCCATTATCTTGCAATATTTCCATCTCACAGGCAGGGCCCTTGTCAGTTATTCTGAGTAGCCCAGGAAAAGTTCCTTCCTGTCTACATTATTTATGCACCTCATAATCTTGTGCACCTCCATCAGGTTCTCAGGCTCCTTTCCTCTGAGAAAAACAATCCAACACAATCTAATTTCCCTTCATAATTGAAACACTTCATTAAGTGGGTTCAAATCCTGTACTTGCTTCTGACTTCTCAACCTCTCCCTTTGTCTCAGGTGTGGTGACCTCAGGTTAAACTGCCACCAGTTGTCCCTCTCTAATGAGGGAGTGGGGCTATGGTGACTTTACTTTTCTACGCTCCTCAGTATCCAGGGTTATGAGAAACTTTTCATCTCACTCTTCACCTTTACAGGAACATGTTGACCCTGTGAATTCACTATTTCCTTTTTGAAAGACTCTCACTGCTCCAATGCAAATTTTCCTACAAGTAACTGCTCCAGGTCCACTTTGTCCAGAATCTGTTTTAAATTAAAATCGGCTGTCCTCCAACTGAAAACCATTATTTTTGGTCCATCTTTGAAACTTTCTACCTAAAAAGGCAACATGAGCAGAATTTAAAATATTTTTGCTGGTGAATAGATTCTTGGCAAGCAATAGAGTGAAAGGTTATCAGGGGTAGGTAGGAATACAGATTTGAAATTGCAATCAGAACAGTTAAGTCCTTGTTAAATAGTGGAGAAGGCTCAAGGGGCCAAATGGCCTACTCCTGTTCATATGTTCCTATTTATAAAGATTGGGTAATTTACTTTTTGAGATGGTGGAGTTCTCTACAATGATTGTCTTCATCCACCCTCATAAGACTGTAGACAAAGTGCATCATGTACACCTCAGGATGAATCTGGAAGCCAGGGGAGTAAATGTATATACTTTAATATATACTCCAGATCCAGGACTCAGGTCAATACAGATGGAAAACACATTGAATCTACTTCTCTTAAAGGTGGTGGCTTTGGAGACAGCATTGCTCATCATAGCGTCATAGAGATGTACAGCACGGAAACAGACCCTTCGGTCCAACTCATCCATGCTGACCAGATATCCCAAGCCAATCTAGTCCCACCTGCCAGCACCTGGCCCATATCCCTCCAAACCTTTCCTATTCATATATTCACCCAGATCGGCTGTCCTCCAACTGAAAACCATTATTTCTGGTCCATCTTTGAAACTTTCTACCTAAAAAGGCAACATGAGCAGAATTTAAAATATTTTTGCTGGTGAATAGATTCTTGGCAAGCAATATAGTGAAAAGTTAATATTGTACTGGTCTCCACCACTTCCTCTGGCAGCTCATTCTGTACACGTACCACTCTCTGTGTGAAAAAGTTGCCCCTTAGGTCTCTTTAATACCTTGCCCCTCTCACCCTAAACCTAAGCCCTCTAGTTTTAGAATCCCACACCCCAGGGAAGAGACTTTGTCTATTTATCTTTTCCATGACCCTCATGATTTTACAAATCTCTATAAGGTCATCCCTCAGCCTCAGACATTTCAGGGAAAACAGCCCTAGCCTATTCAATCTCTCCCTATAGCTCAAATCCTCTAACCCTGGCAACATCCTTATTAACCTTTTCTGAACCCTTTCAACTTTCAGAACATCCTTCTGATAGCAAGAAGACCAGAACTGCACGCAATATTCCAACAGTGGCCTAACCAATGTCCTGTACAGCTGAAACATGACCTCCCAACTCCTGTACTCAATACTCTGATCCATAAAGGAAAGCATACCAAGCTCCTTCTTCACTATTCTATCTACCTGCGACTGGAGCTATGTACCTGCACTCCAAGATGACTTTGTTCAGCAACATTCCCGAGGGCCTTACTTGTAAGTGAATAAGTCCTGCTAAGATTTGCTTTCCCAAAATGCAGCACCTCACACTTATCTACGTTTGTGTGAAGATTTGTAGCTCGGGTGCTCGTTGTTGTGGTTCTGTTCGCTGAGCTGGAAGTTTTTGTTGCAAACGTTTCGTCCCCCGGCTAGGCGACATCATCAGTGCTTGGGAGCCTCCTGCGAAGCGCTTCTTTGATGTTTCCTCCGGTGTTTATAGTGGTCTATCCCTGCCGCTTCCAGTTGTCAGTTTCAGCTGTCCGCTGTAGTGGTTGGTATATTGGGTCCAGGTCGATGTGTTTGTTGATGGAGTTTGTGGATGAATGCCATGCCTCTAGGAATTCCCTGGCTGTTCTCTGACTGGCTTGCCCTATGATAGTAGTGTTGTCCCAGTCAAATTCATGTTGCTTGTTGTCTGTGTGTGGGGCTACTAAGGATAGCCGGTCGTGTCGTTTCGTCGCTAGTTGATGTTCATGTATGCGGATTGTTAGCTGTCTTCCTGTTTGTCCTATATAGTGATTAGTGCAGTCCTTGCATGGTATTTTGTACACTACATTTGTCTTGCTCATGTTGGGTATCGGTTCCTTCGTTCTGGTGAGTTGTTGTCTGAGCGTGGCTGTTGGTTTGTGTGCCGTTATGAGTCCTAGGGGTCGCAGTAGTCTGGCTGTCAGTTCCGAGATGCTCCTGATGTATGGTAATGTGGCTAATTCTTTTTGTTGTGGTATGTCCTCGTTCCGTGGTCTCTCTCTTAGGCATCTGTTGATGAAGTTGCGCGGCTATCCGTTTTTGGCGAATACCTTGTATAGGTGTTCCTCTTCTTCTTTTTGCAGTTCTGGTGTACTGCAGTGTGTTGTGGCCCTTTTGAATAGTGTCCTGATGCAGCTTCGTTTGTGTGTGTTGGGGTGGTTACTTTCATAGTTTAGGACTTGGTCTGTGTGTGTGGCTTTCCTGTAAACCCTTGTGGTGAATTCTCCAATTCAACCAAAAGGACTAGCCACACTACCATACATCAGGAGCATCTCGGAACTGACAGCCAGACTACTGCAACCCCTAGGACTCATAACGGCACACAAACCAACAGCCACGCTCAGACAACAACTCACCAGAACGAAGGACCCGATACCCAACATGAGCAAGACGAATGTAGTGTACAAAATACCATGCAAGGACTGCACTAATCACTATATAGGACAAACAGGAAGACAGCTAACAATCCGCATACATGAACATCAACTAGCCACGAAACGACACGACCAGCTATCCTTAGTAGCCACACACACAGACAACAAGCAACATGAATTCGACTGGGACAACACTACTATCATAGGGCAAGCCAGACAGAGAACAGCCAGGGAATTCCTAGAGGCATGGCATTCATCCACAAACTCCATCAACAAACACATCGACCTGGACCCAATATTCCAACCACTACAGCGGACAGCTGAAACTGACAACCGGAAGCGACAGGGACAGACCACTATAAACACCGGAGGAAACATCAAAGAAGCGCTTCGCAGGAGGCTCCCAAGCACTGATGATGTCGCCTAGCCAGGGGACGAAACGTTTGCAACAAAAACTTCCAGCTCGACGAACAGAACCACAACAACATTTATCTAAATTAAACTCCATCTGCCAGTTCTCAGCCCATTGACCCATCTGATCAAGAACCCGTTGTAATCTGAGGTAACCTTCTTCGCTGTCCACTATACCTCCAATTTTGGTGTCATCTGCAAACTTACTAACTGTACCTCTTATGCTCACATCCAAATCATTTATATAAATGACAAAACATAGTGGACCCAGCACCAATCCATGTAGCACACCACTGGTTTTAGGTCTCCAGTCTGAAAAACAACCCTCCACCATCTTCTACCTTTGAGCTAGTTCTATATCCAAGTGGCTAGTTGGGTGGTGGTGGAGGGTTGTTTTTCAGACTGGAGGCCTGTGACCAGTGGAGTGCCACAAGGATCGGTGCTGGGTCCTCCAGTTTTTGTCATTTACATAAATGATTTGGATGCGAGCATAAGAGGTACAGTTAGTAAGTTTGCAGATGACACCAAAATTGGAGGTGTAGTGGACAGTGAAGAGGGTTACCTCGGATTACAACAGGATCTGGACCAGATGGGCCAATGGGCTGAGAATTGGCAGATAGAGTTTAATTCGGATAAATGCGAGGTGCTGCATTTTGGGAAAGCAAATCTTAGCAAGACTTATACACTTAATGGTAAGGTCCAAGGGAGTGTTGCTGAACAAAGAGGCCTTGGAGTGCAGGTTTATAGCTCCTTGAAAGTGGAGTCTCAGGTAGATAGCATAGTGAAGAAGGTATTTGGTATGCTTTCCTTTATTGGTCAGAGTATTGAGTACAGGAGTTGGGAGGTCATGTTGCGGCTGTACAGAACATTGGTTAGGCCACTGTTGGAATATTGCGTGTAATTCTGGTCTCCTTCCTATCGGAAAGATGTTGTGAAACTTGAAAGGGTTCAGAAAAGACTTACAAGGATGTTGCCAGGGTTGGAGGATTTGAGCTATAGGGAAAGGCTGAACAGCTGGGGCTGGTTTCCCCAGAGCATCGGAGGCTGAGGGGTGACCTTATACAGGTTTACAAAATTATGTGAGGCATGGATAGGATAAATAGACAAAGTCTTTTCCCTGGGGTTGGGGAGTCCAGAACTAGAGGGCATAGGTTTAGGGTGAGAGGAGCAAGGTATAAAAGAGACCTAAGAGGCAACTTTTTCACACAGAGGGTGGTACGGGTATGGAATGAGCTGCCAGAGGATGTGGTGGAGGTTGGTACAATTGCAACATTAAAGAGGCATTTGTTTGGGTATATGAATAGGAAGGGTTTGAAAGAATATGGGCCGGGTGCTGGGAGGTGGGACTAGATTGGGTTAGGATATCTGGTCGGCATGGACAGGTTGGACCAAAGGGTCTGTTTCTATGCTGTACATCTTTATGACTCTTTGACTCTATGTATTGTATGAGATCAAACCTTACTAACCAATCTCCCATGGGAACCTTGTGGAATACCTTAGTGAAGGCCATATAGATCACTTCCACCACTTTGCCCCCATCAATCCTCTTTGTTACTTCTTCAAAAAACTCAATCAAGTTTGTGAGACATGATTTTTTCACACACAACGCCATGTTGACTAACTCTAATCAGTCCTTGCCTTTCCAAGTACATGTACATCGTATCCTTCAGGATTCTCTCCAACAACTTGCCCACTACTGACGTCAGGCTCACTGGTCTATAGTTCCCTGGTTTATTCTTACCACCCTTCTTAAACAGTGGCATCACGTTAGCCAACCTCCAGTCATCTGGCACCTCACCTGTGACTACCGATGATACAAATACCTCAGCAAGAGGCCCAGCAATCACTTGCCTAGCTTCCCACAGAGTTCTAGGGTACACCCGATCCGGTCCTGGGGATTTATCCACTTTTATGTGTTTCAAGTCATCCAGCATTTCCTCCTCTGTAATGTGGACATTTTTCAAGAGGTCACCATCCAATTCCCTACATTCTATATCTTCCATGTCCTTTTCCACAGTAAACACTGATGCAAAATACTCGTTTAGTATCTCCCCCATCTCCTGCAGCTCCACACAAAGGCTGCCTTGCTGATCTTAGAGGGGCCCTATTCTCTCCCTCGTTGCCCTCCTGACTTTCCTCTTCAGTGTACTCCTACTGCCTTTATACTCTTTAAAGGATACATTCAATCTATCTTGTCTATACCTGACAAATGCTTCATTTTGATATCTTTGAGAGTAATATACTGGATGATATTGGTGTTAAATCTGTAAAATGTTAACAGCATCTTTTTTGATGGAACAGAAGTGTGGTGTATAGAAATTTAGCAAGCTAGTTTCGATAGGATCAAAATCAGGAATGGGATGATTAGAATATAAGCCTGACGATGGAGGTGCCAATCTCATCATGGATACTAATGTCGCAACAGTACCCCAAAACTCTGAAAAATGACACAAATAAAAATTAGGTTCTAAAAATGCCCTTTACTGTGGAGTCTTTACTTCGAGTGGAGACAGTTCAAAGTGGCATCCCAAGTCTTCGGGGAACAAGATATCGAATTGTTTAATACTGATTGTCATCCTAGGCTAGGCTGTGTTTGATCATCTTTGTATTAGTTTTGAAACTGGTTGTGAATTGTCTTGTTCCCTGGGGTGGAGGGAATTGTCTGAGTTTAAATACACATTATGGTGCAGCGATAGCTGCGGTTTTCTTTATAAATGTATGAAAATTCAACCTGTTAAAAACAATCCCAAAAGCCCTTTCCATAAACCAAAGTGCTCAAAATTGACTTATGACAAGATTTTCAACGATTTTACGTTGGTTTTCAAGCAATCGCGAAACCGAAAGTAATTCCTAGTGCACAATTGTTCGTCCTCTCACTTTAAGGTTTCTCATCTCTAATTATACATTCGCTTCTGTTACATATAATTGAGGTTTCGCTCAGTAAATGAATAAAATGGAGCTTATTGGAGATGCCGGGGATTGAACCCGGGACCTCACACATGCGAAGCGCGCGCTCTACCACTGAGCTACATCCCCGAGCCCGAAAAATGCCGCTAAATAATGGCTGAAGTCGATTTAAGTGTCATGTTGACTGAAACAGTTGGAGAAGCTTTGCTGCGAGATTGATTCCTCAAGCTGGAGATTTCTGCCTGTTTGCGTTGATTGGCACAATACCAGCGAAACGCCATCCGCTCACACACGCGTCAGTCAGATTTACTCGTTCAATTTGCTTCCTCGCTCACGACATCCCGGCTGAAATCATGTCAAAACGTAAACGTTTCTCAGAGACTTCTCACGTCTCTCTGAGACAGTTACGAAAAGAAACAACCAACGCCGTTAAAGAAAATGTAAAACGCACGTTGCATCGGCCGGGAATCGAACCCGGGCCTCCCGCGTGGCAGGCGAGAATTCTACCACTGAACCACCGATGCACAAACGCTAGCTCGTGCAGACCCTTTAAAAGCCCAACCATCAACTGCCGATGATTATGTTTCGTTCGGTTGTGCAGTACTCGAATTCAGATTTCCGCTGATTGACTTCATCGGCATTTTGCTCGTCAGTCCACTCTGTAAAACATTCTTTGCAGCTCATGACTAGAATGGTCAGGTTGGTTCTGGTGACACATAAACAAAACAGGGGAAAATAAAACTCACCACGCTCACGATACCCAGTGGAAAGAAACCTGCAGCTAACGTAGAGACATTTTGCGGGGGGGAGAGGCCAAAGTAAGGATGCGATGGGCTGAAAGCCGAACTGGACTTGGTGCAAGTTGTGATACAGGTTTGGGATGAGTTCAAGGTTATCATGTGTGCAGAAGGCTACCAGCAGCAGGTGTGCTCAAACAGGAGCAAAAATGGTCAATGTTAAACACATGGAATTAGGTTGTCTGGTTGATGGTGTCATTATAGAGTCAGCAGCTCATCTGAGGGCCAAATAGGATATCATGTAAACAATCTGCTCCAAACAGTGCTTAGGGAGTGATGGGGTCAGTGTCCAGGAAACAGAGTGATGGGGACCAAGGACAATTGCTTTTTATCATTCCATTCGTCATTTGGAGGAAATTTCTGCTCATCCAATACTGAATGTCAGACAAGCAGTTTTACAAACCAGAGGTGGTGGAACAACGTAAAATTACATAAATGAGCAACATTAAAATATAACTGAGAATGAAGCTGAGCAACCTGGAGTTTTATTAGACTTCACACTTGAACTACTTGACACAGTAGAGCAGCAATTAACAAAGTAAATATATAGCTGATTTTAAAAACATGTAAATCCTGGAGATTTATATTTGTAGAATGAATGCATGCAGGCAAAAATCAGTTGTAGCCCTTTACATAGCAAAAAAAATACTAAATTACATAACCAAATTAGTTGAGCATAATTTGAAATTTATAGGGAAAAAATGAAAATATTTTAGATGGCAGTATATAAAGTATAGACAACAAAGAGAAAAACAGGGCAATATTATATTCTGTAAGATGGGTCTTACATGACATTCATCAGTATTTAGAGTCATGCAGTTGTACAGCTTGGAAACAGACCCTTCGGTCCAACTTGTCATGCCTATCCTCAAGTAATCTAGTCCCATTTGTCAGCTTTTGGCCCATATCCCTCCAAACTCTTCCTATTCTTGTACCCATCCAGATGCCTTTTAAATGTTGTAATTGTACCAGCCTCCACCACCTCCTCAGGCAGCTCATTCCAAACATGCACCACCCTCTACATGAAAAAGTTGCCCCTTGAGTCCCTTTTAAATCTTTCTTGTCTCACCTTAAACTTATGCCCTCTGGTTTTGGACTCCCCTACCCTCAGAAAAGAACCTGGCTATTCGCTTTATCCATGCTCCTCTTGATTTTATAAACTTTTATATCATACCATCCATCAGCCTCTGACACTACAGGGAAAATAGCCCCAGCCTATTCTGCCTCTTCCTATCCCTCAAACCTTCCAACTCTGGCAACATCCTTGTACATCTTTTCTGAACACTTTCAAATTTAGCAACATCTTTCCTATAGAAGAGACACCAGAATTGCATGCAGTATTCCAAAAGTGGCCTAACAAATATCCTGTACAGGTGCAATGTAACCTCCTAGCTCCTTTACTCAATGCACTGAGCAATAAAAGCAAGGGTGCCAAATTCTCTCTTCATTACCCTGACTACCTGAGACTTCACTTTCAAGGAACCATGAACCTGCAACCAAAGTTCATCTGTTCGGCCACACTCCCTAGGATCCTTCCATTAAGTGTTTAAGGTCTGCCCTGATTACAAATCATAATCAATGACTTAAGAATTTAGTCAAAATTTGATCCATGGTCCGAAATCCAAATTCGACCTGACTGTTTTATTTATTTTGGCAAAAATTATTACAAAATCGGGAATTTCTATCTGCATCGTGTGTCTGTGTCCAAGTGGGGAGCAAAACGTAAGATTGAGAACTGCTGCTGAACCATTACCATGTAATTGAGAGTCTCTGAATGACTGTTGTCTTTCTTCACCCTGTGAAACTTCTCTTTTGTCGCGCAACGCTTTGTGACATAGCAAGCCACAGTTATCTCAGAGGCCGAAGCTGAATTATTCAAGCAATAGGATAACTGCTTGAAGATCCCTTTGGTGTATGCACTTCTACCATTTTGTATCCCTTCACCATGGGTGGCACAGTGGTTAGCACTGCTACCTCACAGTGCCAGAGACCTGGGTTCATTTCTTGCCTCAGGCAACTGTTTGCACATTCTCCCCATGTCTGTGTGGGTTTCCTCCCACAGTCCAAAAATGTGCAGATTAGGTGAATTGGCCATGTTAAATTGCCTGTAGTGTTAGGTGAAGGGGAATGGGTCTGGGTGGGTTGCTCTTTGGAGGTTCGGTGTGGACTTGCTGGGCCGAAGGGCCTGTTTCCACACTGTATGTAAGTAATTAATCTTGTATTTCGGTGATGGTCTTGTCAATAGCTATGCTTCAATGTATATCTTTCTCCACTTCACCTTTAAGTCTTTTTGATCCTTCAAATAATACTGTACTTCCATTGTCAATGAATAAATCATGGGATAGCAAGAGTATTAGGCAATGGTGTATAATTAATTCCAATTGCTGAATTAATAGAATATTAATTCCAATATTCCAATTCCAACTGGGTCATCACCAGTTTGTTTTGTTCATGAATGGGCAATGTAATGAAATGAATGTATTGGGAACAGAGTCACATATGGATTTAGGAGTTTTGTATTTACTATTGTGCTCTCAGGAATCTCGCCACACATTATGAGTTGTAGGCTTTTTCCTGTTGATGGCTACCTTCCAAAAGAAAATTAATTCAGTTGCTGATTTTGGCAAGCAAAGTGTTGGTGACTTCCATTATGCAAGTGTACACAAAGATTTCAATATCACAGTGATTGTCTGTGCATGTTTAGAATCAGTCAATGATTTGTAACCTTCAAAGAAACAAACAGCTTTCCTTTTTCTGGAGCCAGTGCATATATTTATTGTGGGAATGTGCATTATTCACTTGTGGTCTTCTTTAAGAATTCTTGCCTGTGCAGGCATCTTTGAAAATTCTAATTTCGGAAGTCTGGTGTTGTACACAAGTAGTACAATGAAGGTAGATCTTAAAACAATGTGTCACATGTGAGTACAGCTAGCCTCTTATACTTGTTCAACATGGTCTGAGGAGGGCTTCCAGAATTTCACATTCTCCCATGCTTAGTTTCCTATCACTCTCCCACATGGATCCTTTCCAGTAGGTTTGGGGTAACTAGGAAAGGTTTAGTGACTGTATCTTCTCCGAATTCTGCTAGGAATGGGCTGGTCCACTCTGGGAGCTGGGTGACTGCCCATAGTTTCCTTGCAGCAGCATTTCAGTGACAGACGCTGGTGCACTCTAAAATGCAGCAATGAAGTAAAGATGTATACTGTAAGTTGATCAGAAATATGCTATGATGATGCAGAGACCATGGTACCAATTAGAAACCAACAGCCAAAGACATGGGGTGAACGTAGCCATTCCCCTGGACTGTGCCCTAAGATGTTATTGCTGGGTGTTCATGTTGAAGGTTCGGAGGAGCAAATGGTGAGTTATCAGGTACCCACTACATTGGGCATTCCAACCTCTGGTTTTCTACCAGCAGGCAGGAGAATGAGAGAATGCATATTAATAGGTGAATTTGGGTGGCAATGAGCCATAATCCATGTTAATAGGCCTCTTGCTGCTCACTAGCAAGAATCTTGTTGCAACATGCAAGACTTGGTTAGAAAATGTGATTTTTTTTATCTGAACTTTGAGATGGGCTATGCTTGATATCTAAGCTCTTAATATCTTTCTCAAAATTTTCACACTGGTCCATGGAAGACTTTTCCATTATTTTGGTAGGCAGATAGAAATTTCTTTGTCCTATTCCTTTTCAAATGGGTGGTTTTGCTGGAACTGTATAAATCAATAGTTGGGCCACAATTTGAGTAGTATGCACAGTTTTGCTCACATCATTATAGAAAAGAGGAGGTTTACAGTCATGTTGCCTGGACTGGAAAAATACAGCTCTGATGAATGATTGGATAGGCTAGCATGGTTCTGTTTTCACAGCAATCCTGGGAGGGAGATTTGATTAAGATGCACAAAATTGGGGCAGGCCTGAACTGAATAGATGGGAAGAGTCTATTTACCTTAGCAGAGAGGTTAAAGATTAGGGGATATAGGTTTAAAGTGATCAATAGAAAGATTAGGAATTTTGTTTTCATCTAGGAATAGTAGGGGTATGGAACTCACTGCTTGTGAATTGTTTGTGAGAGGCAGAAACTCTCATTTACAAGGTGCCTGCATATGCGTTTGCATTCTGAAAACTTGCAGGGCCACTGACCAAGTACTGGAAAGTGGGATTAGTCTGGGTGGGTTGCTTTTTGATGGGCATAAACATGTTGGGCAAATGGCCTCTTTTTGTGCCACAAGATTTCTGTGATTCAATACTGTGTTAGTTGAGAAGTCTGCCAAAGTGTTCTTTACTACTATTGACCATAAACTTACATTCAGTAGTCAACATACATGTTGTGATTGTGACAGTTCCAAATGCTATGAGATCAAATATTTGAGTAACAAGAAAAGCTAGCCATCTAAAGTTGCTCCTTTGCAGTAAACATACAAGTAGTATTTTCTAAAATCAAACTACTACCATCAAACCAAAAAAAATTGCAACAAAATTTAGTCATGTGGTATATTAGTTTTAGTGCTAGTATGATATAAGGTGTGTATACCATATTGGCAAATCTTATCAAAAAACACTTGCTTTGACTGTCTACAGTGGGCAATGTGCTGACTGTGCTCAACCAGTCTATGCTTGCAAAACAAGTGTCCAACTTCAGATGTGATTCTGCTTGGATACTATTTACTAAACAATCCTGACTGTGCTAAGAATTAAATAGGAAATCAATTTAAAATTCTTATATGGGCTTGCAGTGTGATTAATTTGTCTATGCTGGAAGTTATCTATTCACATACAGGACCCTGTTGTCTGTAAACAAAAGGAATTTCTCTATATATTGCACCTTTTTCAATTCAGAAATGTTTATGAAAGCTGCCAATCCTTGCTTCATTCCCCATGGTAACACTCGGAGCCTAGTCTGAATTTAATGAGTGAAGTAAGATTTCAGTTCACAGTATCTCCATGCAAACTGTAGTCCACCCAAACAGCACCTTATTCTTATGCTGTACAAATGAATGTTCCCTTTCTGTTTGGTTTCTAGCATGTTAGTCCTCTCTATTATGCGGTAATTCTTCAAAATAAACCAACTACTCATGGTTCATTTTCAAGAGGCAACAACTCAAAGAACAAAACATATAACTGGCAACTGCTAAGGCTTTAAACCAGGGACAGATTAGCTTCTAATCCCGATTAGTTGGAATAATGTATTTACAATGTATTTACAACTCATTGTAAACCTCTCACCTCCAATCCTTGAGTAAAAGCACGATGATACTGCTTGAAATACTTTATTCCAGCTAATGTAATTTGAGCTATTGAACCCACATAAACAAATAGAGCCTAATTAGCCTTGTGACTCTGATCTATGTTATTCCTTTAACCCTTATGCTGAACTCCCCTTATCCATATTTATGTATTACAACAAGACTGTCTCCAACCATGTTTTATTAATGCACCCATAATAGTCAGCATTTTTACAGAGAGAACAGATCAGGTTACCAAGTCACTGGGATATCTAGGTGAACACATTATCATAAGTACCTCAATCCTGGATCTTGGCCAAACTCTTGCCATGGTTTGGCCAAATGATTCAAATCTACTCCATCCATGCAATGTCCTGTAAATAGCCATAAATTTAAGGTAGGCCTATGTCTAATGATGGCCCTGTTTGTAGTTTTGCTTTACAATACCTGACTCTTGTCATAGTCTCTATCGCAATACTATAAATAATAAAGTAAGGTCTAATGCAAATGGCAAAATATGCTTATCCTTGTAATTAGGTGACCTTTTAGCTTGTAAAGCTTCTTTTTCTTTCTTCTTTGTCATATAGGTTGACAGGAGAGCATTACTGAATCATGCATTTGGTTGTTTGTAATGATTTATCCCCTGTACCACAATAATTTGAAAGAATTTGAAGAACTTATTCAACCAAGCTGCAATACTTTTGAGTTTGAAGTTCAAGAAATTAAGTACTTTACAATTAATATAATTAAAATAATGTTTAATGCCATAAATATGAATCTCAACAGTCATGGTATTTGTAGAGTAGTTGCTATATACTCCTTAGTCAACCAAAGGTTTGTTTAAATTGGTAATGAACAATACAGGGGAATGAATTAAACATTACTTCTGCTCTGTATTTTCCTAATTTTTATATAATTCTTCTTTATTTGTTATGGTATGTACTGCACTGACAAGTGAGCAGCAGGAAACATGAATGAACATGAATAAAGGACTATTTTGCTATTCCGATTCTAAAGATGTTTATAGTTTGCAGCACTCTAGAAATATAGCAGCAGTAATACTTAAAACTGTTGATTATTCTAATCTATTTCTCACATGATCCTCACATTAGAAATCTTGACTTCAAAGTACATGCTGGTCTGGATTGGCTGTACTTTTATTGCTTTAACAACCTTTGTTGCTTTGTTGAATCATACCTGAACTCAACCCTTACTCAAGGGATGAAAGAATGCAGTCCTTTTTTCCACAATGTTATTTGTTGTCCGAGTTGCAATTCCTGTAAAACTACTGAGATTTTGACAGAGAAAAGATCAGTGAAAATTATTACTTTACTGGATGTAGCAGGGCTTTGGATAATTTTTTCACAGATATTTTAAAAAACTAAATGTAAACTTTTTGTGTTAAAATGGAATGTCTTCATTCAAATTAAATAAACAATTACTCTACCTATTAACAATATTGTCTATCGCAGCCTTCCATCTTGATGGTTTGCGTCACACTAATCAGTTGTACATTAAGCATTGTCTAGTGCCCCTGAGGAGCTCCACTCTGACTTACCAATCTGATATCTTTGCTACAGAGAATGACATTGGCCTTTGTTTTCTATGCATCCTCTTCTCAGCCAGCTGACTTTTTGATTCTGCTTGCCTCTTCCAATAGCTTTCCAAATAGTCAGCATCCAGAGATTATAGTTGTCAGTGACAATCACTTAATTGTCAGTGTCACAATATCCACCACATTCATACCTTGCTTACAGGTGTCCATGTAAGGGAAATATTAAGATGCTATGACCTAGCGACCAGTTCACTATACAAAAGGTCTTTGTAAATATGATCTTCATCTGTCCAGTGAACATGACTGACCCAGGATAACATTTTTGGCTTAGTCATGAGTACTGATAGAATTAGCATGCTCTGGGCGCTCTGAGTTGGAGACTTGGTCCTGAGATGGCAAGGATATGTATGAGACTGTGAAGGTGCAAACTGTTCAGCATTTCTCCTGCTTAGAATATGTTACCTCAGTCTTAATACTGATGAGTCCAATGAGGATGTAGACTCATTTAGGTATACTCAGTCAGACTGCCATTGCTTCATACCCACTTACTCAGCCTGTGGTCACAGTTGTAGTTTTTATGATTCAAGTGTTAATTACAGCATAAAGTGACAGATTGCTGGTGACACCAAGATATGTAAAACAATCAACAATACCCACTGTCACATTGTCAATGCTGATAGATGGCAGTATAGCAACATCCAGGACCGTTACTTGTGTCTTTCTTATGCTGAAGCTCAAACCAAATGCTTTGCAGGTGAGAGAAAGTCTATCCATCTCCTGCTGCCGATGTTCCCTAATTATAGAATGTTCGGGCAGCATTGTCAGTATTGAGCAGTTCTCTGATAAGGACTTAGCATAACTTTGTCTTAGATCTTAGGTGAGCAGGTTGATCAACTTTCTGTCAGTTCTGGTTTGTAGGTAGACACATTGTGTAGATTACCTGAAGGCCTATTTCAGCAACAAAAAGAAGAATATGTTAAAGTGTGTATCAATATCAGAATATAACCCTGTACGATTCCACAGTGGATCTTAAGGTTTTCAGACTGCCCCTGCCTTAGTTGACATTACCCAGCATGTTGTCATGGAAAATTATTAGAGTGTGCAGTTTGGCACAGGCAGACAATTTTTACCAGTGGCCTCTGCTCATGTAGTCATTCCTTGAATTCCTTGGACATATGAATGAGGCAGTTCATAATGACCTCTTTTGTTGGAGAGTAATCTGTAGGGGAGGTGGTGAGTAGTGGCAATTGCATTGGATAGGGTAATCCAAGGTCCTACCTACCATTCTAGGGACATGGGCCCAAATCCAAACATGGCTGATGGGAAATTTGAATTCAATAACATCTGGAATTAAAATTAGCCAAATGGTGACCAAATAACCATTGCCAATCATTACAAAAACCCATCTGGTTCACTAATTCCCTTTGTGGAAGGATATCTGCAATCCTTCTTGGTTTGGTCTTCAAATGGCTGCAGACGCAGGTTGACTCCTAACTGCTCTCTGAAATGGCTGCTTCATCAAAGACCATCCCTCCATCAGAAATGTGGACTTTTCTGATGATTTCACAATGTTCAGCACCAATCACGAATTCTGATGTGGAGCTCTACATATGCAGCAAGGATATAACATCCAGTCTTGGGCTGATAAATGGCAAGTGACAATTATGCAACACAAATGCGAGGCAATAACCATCTCCATAAGACAGAAATCTTACCATTCTTTCTTGACATTCAACAGCTGCACCATCACTGAATCTTCCACTATCAACATCTTGGGGGTTACCATTGACCAGATACTAAACTTGGCCAACCATGTAAATACTGAGTTACAAAAGCAGGTTAGAAGATAGAAATTCTGCAGCAAATAACTTACTTCCTGTGTCCCTAGTAGGTGTCCATCATCTGTAAGATACAGGTCAGGAGTGTGGTGGAATACACATGGATGAGTGCATCTCCAACCACACTGAAGAAGCTGGTCACCATCCTGCAAAGCAGCACACCTTATTGGCACTGTCTCCACCATCTTCAATATCCATTCCTTTCAGAACAAAGTAGAGTGGTAGCAGACTGTACCATCTACAAGACGCACTGCAGTAATTCACCAAGGCTGCTTCAACAGCACCTTTCAAGCCTACAATCTGTATAACCTAGCAGAAACAAGGATGACAACTGCATGGGAACACAATCACCTGCAAATTTCTGGATTAGTGGTGCTGGAAGAGCACAGCAGTTCAGGCAGCATCCAAGGAGCTTCGAAATCGACGTTTTGGGTAAAAGCCCTTCATTAGGAATAAAGGCAGTGAACCTGGAGCGTGGAGAGATAAGCTAGAGAAGGGTGGGGGTGGGGAGAAAGTAGCATTGAGTACAATGGGTGAATGGGGGAGGGGATGAAGGTGATAGGTCAGGGAGGAGAGGGGGGAGTGGATAGGTGGAAAAGGAGATAGGCAGGTAGGACAAGTCCGGACAAGTAATGGGGACAGTGCTGAGCTGCAAGTTTAGAACTAGGGTGAAGTGGGGGAAGGGGAAATGAGGAAACTGTTGAAGTCCACATTGATGCCCTGGGGTTGAAGTGTTCCGAGGCGGAAGATGAGGCGTTCTTCCTCCAGGCGTCTGGTGGTGAGGGAGTGGCGGTGAAGGAGGCCCAGGATCTCCATGTCCTCGGCTGAGTGGGAGGGGGAGTTGAAATGTTGGACCACGGGGTGGTGTGGTTGATTGGTGCGGGTGTCTCGGAGATGTTCCCTAAAGCGCTCTGCGAGGCGCCCAGTCTCCCCAATATAGAGGAGATTGCATCGGGAGCAACGGATACAATAAATGATATTGGTGGATGTGCAGGTAAAACTTTGATGGATGTGGAAGGCTCCTTTAGGGCCTTGGATAGAGGTGTGGGCGCAGGTTTTACAGTTCCTGCGGTGGCAGGGGAAAGTGCCAGGATGGGAGGGTGGGTTGTAGGGGGGCGTGGACCTGACCAGGTAGTCACGGAGGGAACGGTCTTTGCGGAAGGCGGAAAGGGGTGGGGAGGGAAATATATCCCAGGTGGTGGGGTCTGTTTGGAGGTGGCGGAAATGTCAGCGGATGATTTGGTTTATGCGAAGGTTTGTAGGGTGGAAGGTGAGCACCAGGGGCGTTCTGTCCTTGTTACGGTTGGAGGGGTGGGGTCTGAGGGCGGAGATGCGGGATGTAGACGAGATGCATTGGAGGGCATCTTTAACCATGTGGGAAGGGAAATTGCGGTCTCTAAAGAAGGAGGCCATCTGGTGTGTTCTGTGGTGGAACTGGTCCTCCTAGGAGCAGATCTGGGGAGGCAGAGGAATTGGGAATATGGGATGGCATTTTTGCAAGAGGTAAGGTGGGAAGAGGTGTAATCCAGGTAGCTGTGGGAGTCGGTGGGTTTGTAAAAAATGTCAGTGTCAAGTCGGTCGTCATTAATGGAGATGGAGAGGTCCAGGAAGGGGAGGGAGGTGTCAGAGATGGTCCAGGTAAATTTAAGGTCAGGGTGGAATGTGTTGGTAAAGTTGATGAATTGCTCAACCTCCTCGAGGGAGCACGAGGTGGCGCCAATGCAGTCATCAATGTAGCGGAGGAAGAGGTGGGGAGTGGTGCCGGTGTAATTACGGAAGATCGACTGTTCTACATAGCCAACAAAGAGACAGGCATAGCTGGGGCCCATACGTATGCCATGGTCTGGAGGAAGTGGGAGGATTCAAAGGAGAAATTGTTAAGGATGAGGACCAGTTCAGTCAAACGAATGAGAGTGTCGGTGGAAGGGTACTGTTGGGGACGTCTGGAGAGGAAAAAACAGAGGGCTTGGAGGCCCTGGTCATGGTGGATGGATGTGTAGAGGGATTGGATATCCATGGTGAAGATGAGGCGTTGGGGGCCGGGGAAACGGAAGTCTTGGAGGAAGTGGAGGGCATGGGTGGTGTCTCGAATGTATGTGGGGAGTTCCTGGACTAGGGGGGATAGGACAGTGTCGAGGTAGGTAGAGATGAGTTCAGTGGGGCAGGAGCATGCTGACACAATGGGTCAGCCAGGATGGTCAGGCTTGTGGATCTTGGGAAGGAGATAGAACCGGGCAGTGTGGGGTTCCCGGACTATGAGGTTGGAAGCTGTGGGTGGGAGATCTCCTGAGGTGATGAGGTTCTGTATGGTCTGGGAGATGATGGTTTGGTGATGGGGGGTGGGGTCATGGTCGAGGGGGCAGTAGGAAGAGGTGTCCTCGAGTTGACGTTTGGCTTCAGCGGTGTAGAGGTCAGTGCGCCAGACTACCACTGCGCCCCCGTTATCCGCTGGCTTGATGGTGAGGTTGCGATTGGAGCAGAGGGATTGGAGGGCTGCGCATTGTGAGGGTGAGAGTTTGGAGTGGGGGAGGGGGGTAGACAGGTTGAGCCGGTTAATGTCCCGGCGGCAGTTGGAAATGAAGAGGTCAAGGGCAGGTAATAGGCCACTGCGGGGTGTCCAGGTGGATGCAGTGCGTTGGAGGTGGGCGAAGGGGTCCTCGGAAGGTGGGCGGGAGTCCTGATTGTGAAAGTAAGCTCGGAGGCAGAGGCGACGGAAGAATTGTTCGACGTCACGGCGTGTATTAAATTCATTGATGCGTGGACGGAGGGGGATGAAGGTGAGTCCTTTGCTGAGGACTGATCGTTCATCCTCAGTGAGGGGAAGGTCTGGAGGGATTGGTGAAAACTCGGCAGGACTGGGAGCTGGGAATGGGGGCGGAACCTGTAACTGGAGTGGGTGTGATGGTGGGGGTTATGGGGGTGGAGTCATGAGCAGGGGTAGTGTTCCCCTCAGGGTTCTGGGGGGTGGTGATAGTGACAGTGGGGTCTGTGGGGGGCATGTCAGCAGAATGCAGGCGAGTGGCATTGGTGGGGGCGGAAGTGGTGGTGACAACGGCAGTAGGGGTGGCAGAAGTCACTGAGCATGTGGCATCAGCGATGATGTAAGGGGTGGAAGTGATGTCACATGTGATGCATGAGGAATTGTGAGGGGTGGAAGTGGTTGTGGGAGTGGCCATGATGGGGGCGGAAGTGACATCATCAATCAGCGTGGGGGTGGCAGCTGTATTAGCCGCATGGCTAATGGCGGAATTAGTTCCGAGGCCAGGGGAATCTTCTGGAATGTTTGAGGAGCGCTGGTTATGGAGGTGGGTGGATAAAAGTTTGTTGTACTTCCAGTTTTTGATGTTTGAGATGGAATTGAAATGCTGTTTGTTGAGAATATGAATTCTCCTGAGGATGTAGTACAAAGTGGGTCCTTTGCAATCCTGAGAGAGTGTGGCCCTCAGCTGAGGCAGGGCTGACTGTAGAGAAGTTAGGTGCCGGCGCATTGCTGCAAGTGTGGAGCGGAGGATCTTGAAGGAGAACTGTTGCTGGTGTTTTTGAATCTGTAATCTGTACTGTTTGTCCTGTTCGGGTCCGAACTCTGCTGGTTAAAAGGTGGTCCGGAGTCCATGTGGGATGAGTTGGTTACGAAAGCAGGCACTGAGGAAGCAAATGTGGCTAAATTTCCTCCAGGCCACACATCATCCTAACTTGGAACTCTTTCACTCTTCCTTAACTGTCACTGTGTCAACGTCCCGAATCTCCTTTCTTTAAAGAACTATGGATGCACCTGCAACCTGAGGACTGCAGCTGTTTAGGCTGTTAATCTCTACCTTCTCCAGAGCAATTGGGGATAAATAATAAATGCTGGTCTAGCCAGTGACATGGACATACCCCACGAACAAAGAAAATACGCATGTCAATTGTCAATGCCCCTGTGGATCAGGAAAGCAGACACAATATATCAACAGAAGGAAAGTTACCGTCTTGGTGATTCTGAAGAGTTTGATAAATGCCAGCCTGTTCACCAGCCTGCTTCTTAGCTGAAACCACAAAAACTGTAGAAGTGCTCTGAGATTTCACACTACAGCATGAAATGTAGAAACAATGTTTGACTATATTGACAGTATGGCAGATTCATTTGAAAGCAGCACACTAACCAGAAAAATTGTTACTAAGTTCTTCCAGAGTTAACTGATGTTGTAGTGGCATGGTGGCTCAGTGGTTAGCATTGCTACCTTACAGTGCCAGAAACTTGGGTTTGTGTCCACCCTCGGGCAACTGTCTGTGTGGAGTTTGCACCTTCTCCGGGTTTCCTCCCACAGTCCAAAAGGTAAGGAGGGTAGATGGATTGGGAATGCTAAATTGTCCATGATTATGCGGGCTACCATAGATTAGCGATGGAAAATGCTGAGCGATAGAGTAACAGGGTGGGTCTGGGTGGGGTGCTGTTCAGAGGGTTGGAATGGACTTAATGGGCTGAATGGCCTGTGTCCACACTGCAGGGATTCTATGATTCTAACTACCAACATTTCTCACTCAATGCCTGTTTCTGTATGAGGTCAGGCCACTATAACATGTAATTTGTTATGATCCCAGAATGAAATCTGTCTTGATAGATATGTTTCTGTTGTTGTTTTACTTAATGTGATCATTCTTTACTGAAACATAAGCACACAAGGCTACAAATTTGGTTTTAACAGTAAAATAGTTTATTAAAATAAACTAAACCGAGCTGTTTAAAGATAATAGTTTGAAAGATTTCAAAGCACATAGCAAAAACAAATCACCATCCAGGTGTTCAAAACCCAGAGTCATTTCCCTTCCCTATCAAAAATGTTGACTTGACTTAAATGCTTCTTCTCAGTTCTAGTTCCATGAGATATGAGGCCTTTACTCTTGATCACTTACACAACTAAGAGTTTCAACTTCCTCAGCCTTTTAGTAATTTGCAGAGTTCTCACCAAATACTCCAAGTTTGGAAGTTTCACTAAGTACACCCTTTCATTTAGAGTCATAAAATCATAGTCATACAGCACAGAAACATATTTTCTTAATTGATCAGAACAAAGTCCTTTTTCTAGGAATGACTATACGTGCATCTGAATTTAGTCAGGTTTCCATTGAGCTTCCCAATAGCTTTCCAATCTACAGTTTTTTGAAGCTAAAATCAATCCTTGAATATTCTAAACCCAAAAGCAAACTAATGTCTTTCAATGTTTTCTCTCTCCTGCTGTAAATCCCAGAATATAAATGGATTTCCATGAATACTCCAAAGCACAAATTGATTTAAAATTATTGTTCTAAAAAGACTGACCATGTTCATTTTTCAACCCCTTCACAAAAGTAGACCAACACTCATATACCGCCAGTGTGAAATCCAACCTCAAAACAAAGGTGTATGATAGGAATAAATCACACACTTTTTATCACAAATTGAAAATTAAAGACATTTTTCACATATTTCCTGTATTTTAGTTTTTTTTGACACCAAGACAATTGAGACAAATGGGTTCTGTGGAGTTTACTTACTTAACTCGAAGCTCCACTTAACATGAATTTGTGGGTGGGTTCCCTGCAATTCAACTTATCCCAATTTTTCTGAATATCCATCTCTTGTTTCTGCTTACTTGGCATTTACACAATTTAAAACATCTGAAGAATATTCGTTAGATTGATAAATTCATTTGAATTAAAAGAATTTTGCGTGTTAAATCAAACATATCTTCTATCAATAAAGTTTGGATTTTTCTCTTCTTCATTGACCATGATAAGCTTCTATATTTCAGTATGTTATCTGCACAAGTTTTGACTTGGCAATACTGCAGTTGAGGAGATTCTGGAATCATCTGTTTGAAGGAGTCCTCTTATGTGCCGTGGGCTCAACCTTCACTAACTTATCAGTCTATCATATGACACAAATTGCACCATTTCAAATATCTATTGTTTGTCAAAAGCACATTGCAGATGGATGTTCTTTCCACATAAATTCGATGCAATAATAATATTGCAATAGCTTTTACTATAAAATTGGACATCCAGCAATGTATACCCAGAGGCATTGTTTCCTTTGAAATAATTTTAATGGAAAATGCAACTCTGCAGTGTACCTCCTTCCAAATGTCATGTTACATTTGAGAGAGAAACTATTTTTCTCCTTTGCTGACGATGGTGTGCATTATTCAACATTTAATTATTTCATATGAATTTTTTCTGCATAAATAGTAAGTCAGATAATTGATCCAAAGGCCAGGAAGCTTAGGTGCATGCTCATATATCCTTGAAAGTGTCAGGAAAGGTTAATAGGGTCATTAAGGAGGCATTCAGGACAGTTGACTTTATCAGTCGTGGTATAGATGATAATGTCAGGGAAGTTATGTTGGAGCTGGACATTATTTTGGTTGGGCTACAGTTGGAGTATTGTGTGCAGATCTGGTCACTGCACTTTAGGAAGAACGTGATTGCACTGGAGGGGTGCAGAGAAGATTCACCAGGATCTTGCCCAGGATAGAGCATTTCAGCTTTGAGGAGAGGTGAGAAAAACTTGTGTTATTTTCTTTAGAGCATAGATGGCTGAGAATGGTCTGGTGTCATAGCCTCCTCTTGTGGTCCTGGAGGAAAGGGTGTCCCATCCTTGCACCATCCCATATAGTAGGACATCCTGTCCACAAAGCAGTTAACCAAACTTCCCCTGTCTGCCGTGTCTGGGACAAATGTTAGGACAAATGCAGGACATCTGCAGACTGACACTGCTTGTCCAGGTGCACCCGTGGCCTTATAAACATAGCATTGGCACAAAGGATGTCAGTCAATTCCAGGACATCCTGGCAGTGATGAGTTGTTTTGAGAACAGATAGGGTAAGGTGGGGCTAGAATCAGTCAAGAGAGGCATACCTTTGAGGAGAGATAGTTAGTTAATCAAACAAATTTGGATAAGATATGGTGAGAGATCTTGGTAGACCTCATAGTGAAAAACCCTCTGTTAAATTCAATAAAACTGACATGCTCATTAACTCTGTTTATCTCTCACCAGATTCTGCCAGACGTGCTGACTTTCTCCAGCATTTTCTGTTTTTATTATCTTCAATCCATGATAGATTGGAGAAACCGAGGCTGTTATTCTAGGCAACAAGAAGATTAAAATAATATTTGATAGAAATGTTCAAAATGATGAGGCTGAGTAGGTGGGAAGAATCTCTTAATGGTGGCAGAAGGATCAAGAATCAATTTTAGGTAATTAATAAAGTAAACAACGTGATAAAAAGAGAAACTTCTATGCAGTGATATTTTAGGATCTCAAAATCTCTGCATTTTGCGCTCTTAAGGAAAAAATAAAAAGCAAGGTTTATGATCAGGAAAGATTAAATGACAAAATATTAAGTGGTGAAAAGGAAAAGAAAGATTATATTTGATCTCCCAAAGCCTACAAACTCAGAGTATTGTTTAATTATGATAGTTACTGACCCTTCACTCTCATGTGAGTTATTTCAGTAAAATAAATAAAACAGTTAAGTCAGAAGTAAATGCATTTGCAGTAAGTTGAGGCAAAATTTCACACTGAAACCAATTTATTGTCCACCCCGAACTTGTCGTGGGGATTAAAATTTAATAAGTAAATTTCAGGAACATGCATGCCCTGGTTTATTATTTATTTCTTAACATTAAATTACTCTCCATCATAAGCCATTCTTGGACTGAAAACCTAGGCATTAGGTAAGCAATGTCTTAGGCTTGCCACCATTGCTATTACTTCTTTCATTGGGAGAAGAATTGTAATGATTTACTAAGATTTAATTACCTCTCCATTTACCTACCATTCCAGGGTGAAGTATTTAGTAGTTGCTTGGGACCATTCCCAAAGATGAGCCTGAGATCCAAACTCCTCACACCGAAATATAATGTGTTAACCAGAATCCTGTAGCCATCTGTGAAACCTTTTGTTTTAAATTGCACTTTAATGTGTAACTGTTTCCATCAGTGCTATTATAGTGTTATTATGTCTTGTTCAACTCACTTGGACAATATTGGCTGAATTTTGCTCAGGGTTCTTGTGATTGCACAGCTGATAAACTGCATAGGCCAGCTTGGATACTCTGCTTACATTGTATTTACATTTAACAGTTTATTACTAGTGAGCAAGCAAGAAACTGTAGCAAGATCCAATTTCACAGTAATGCTTCAGCTCTTTTAAAGTGTTATTGTCAGTCATATCAATTCAAGCAATAACAAAGTGATTTTCTATATCTTTTACTGCCTACTTCATCAGTTTGAAACCACATCTTCCCTTTTACCAATCATGGTTACTGCTGCTGGACACGAGTAAGAGTGAACTGAATGTGTTAATAGCATGGTTGCCAAACCTAATTTAACTGACAGAACATTAACCTTTATAACATTTAAGTCTACATTACTTTGGATTTAAAACTATTAATGTTCTTCCCCATTGTGCCTTTTATGTGTCCTCTTCATGCTTCTTTCTGCTTGCTTATTTTAAATCTTCTGAGTTTTCATTTCTGAAGTTAAAAAAAATATGATTTAACTCCCATACAAGGTGAATTGCAACTTCCTGTCAGTGTCAAGTACGTGCAGGGGCCAGAAAACAAGTTGCTGAACTTGCTTCCTTGCCATGTCACATTTAAAATGCCTATACTGGTTTCCTGCTGAACACTCCCATACAAACAATACCTTTACTAGCAGTGCTAATCTGCAACTGAATATCACAAATTTAAATAGGAAGTCTACAAATTTCCTGATCTTGTTTGCACAGATGTAAAATGCAAATCGTGTTCTCTTCAAGAAAGCATTAAAAGCAGTTATGTTTTTGGGAACTGAGCTTTAACAGCAGAATTTGCGTTTTTCTCAACTGTCTCAATCTTGTAAATGAAAGGAATTTCAATTAACTCTAAATTTATTTGGTCAAATATCCAGAAATTGAATAGGAACAAAGAAGCAATAAACATCAAAGAACTATGGATGCTTGAAATCAACATCAAAAATAGAAATTGCTGGGAAACTCAGCAGGTCTGGCAGCATCTGTGACGAGAAAACAGAGTTAATGTTTCAGGTCCAGTGAACTTTCTTCAAAATGGAGCAATGGCAGGAACAGATGGCACCAGATAAGGCTACACACTATTTCTGTAGACTCAGCATTGATTATCGAATTATAAAACCTACAAAGCAGGAGTAGACTATTTGGCCCATGGAACCTGTTCCACCATTCAGTGTAATCATTATTGATCTCCTGTCTCAGCTTCACTTTCTTACTCGCCTCTCTTATCCAATGATTCTCTGAGAGTGCAAAAATCTGTCCATCTCAGCCTTAAAAAAAATCAATGAAGCACTCACAACTTTCTAGAGTAGATATTGCAGATACATAACATTTTGAGTGAAGAAATTTCACTTTGACTTGATCTTAAATGATCAGCCCATAATCCTGTGACTGTGCTCTCATGTTTTAACTTCTCAGACATTGGAAATAACTTCCCAGTCTGTCAGATCCCGGTGACTCTTGTATATTTCCAGGAGATGATCTCTCATTTGTTTTAAATAAAAGATCAAATTTGCTCAGCCACATTCTGTCTACTTTGTATTCTATATGCCTTCTCATTCAGGGAGCTCTGAGTTTGTTTTCCTTACTTTTCCTTTGTGAGGGAACAGACTTTGGCAGTGCCTGGACCATTTCTTCTTTGAAGGTAGCCCATTGTTCAGCTGCATTTCCCCTCTTTATGAGACAATGATCAAAGGGCCCAAACTGTTTCCCTACTGACACTTGATCTACTTGGCCTAACTCTTCACCAGCATACGATCTAACAGTGCTTTCCTTTCTTGTTGAACTGGTCTCATACAACTGTAGAAAATTCTCTAGAACATAAACCAGGAATTCTTACCCCACTATTTTTTAGTCTACCACTATACCAGTCTATATTCAGATAATTAAAGTCCCTTACTGTATAAAAACTTTATAATATCTGCAATTGCCTGTTATTTCCTTGCAAATTTTACTTTTACATCCCTTCCTCTGGTTAGTAGACCATAGATTATACTGAGCTGAAAATGTGTTGCTGGAAAAGCGCAGCAGGTCAGGCAGCATCCAGGGAACAGGAGAATCGACGTTTCAGGCATAAGCCCTTCTTCAGGATTCAGCTCTGATCTCCAGCATCTGCAGACCTCACTTTCTCCTCATAGATTATACTGAGCAATATAACTGTGCTTTTTTATTATGTAGCTCTATACTAATTAATTCTGTATTTGTTCCTCTGGGACATTGTTTCTCTCCAGCAGCACAATGTTATCTTATGACTCCTTTTCATTGTTTCTTACCTTTCCTCAATATCCAGGAATATTATATACTCAGCCCAGGCTTTCGTAGGGTGCCAGATGGGTAAGGGGGTATGGTGCCAAGAGGGTGAGGGGATAAGATGCCAGGATGGTAAAGAGGGCACGTAGGTGAAGAGTAGGATAGCAGGAAAGTGAATGCTGAGATAGAGTGACTGATTGGTAAGAAAACAAGGTCACAAATATGTGAAGAACTAGATTAGCAGATGAATGGGAGGGTACGGTGGAAGGTGAGTAGATGAAGAGATAGATTGTTAGGTGGGTAGTGTGGTGAGTGGATGTGTGAAGGGGTAGTGTGGCAGCTATGTAAAGGGTAACATGGCTATTGGATAGGGTGCCAAGTGTAAAAGGGAAGAATGAGTTGACCCCTTGACCTATAATCCTTTCTTGATGCTCAACCGTGCAGCAAATGCCCATTATGCTTGCTCCACCTCTTCTGTACTTCTTAAAACAAAATTAAAAGAAGACGTAGATTTCACTGACTAGATCAGCATTGAATGCCAATCCCTAATTTTCCTTCGGTAGGTGGTGGTGGGCTGCCTTGTTGAACCATTAGAACCCTAGTGGTGTAGGGACACATTATCCGAGCTTGCAAATGCACACACAAAATCTGCATGGTGCTCTCATCCACTAAGTGGATTTGCATGTTCACACCCATTCCAGACCATCTCCTTGGTGATTTTACTTTTTTTCTCCAGCAAGCAATCAATAACGATAAATGTATTGCCATTGAAACCAGCATCCACGCATGAATCTCAACAATTCAGAAGTCTCCCAGTTAGTATTCAGATGCCACCCCATTAATGTTTGGTCATACGAGAGTATCATGTACATTCAGTCATCCTCAATTAAGAGGAAGTGTGCGTCAATTGTGTCCATCTGATGTCTCAATCAGTTGCCAAAGAGAAATGAATGTTGCTGTCAAATAACACAGCTTACCTGAGCACAACTGGTCATGGAACCACTTGTGGTACCGCACCCCCAATCTTCCAGAGTCACCTGACGAGCTCACCATTGCTATTATTTCTTGCAGTGCTATCTTCATTAAAGCCAGAAGGTTCCTTCTCCCTGCTGGATGTCAGGTCTCCAGCCTTCAGTCTCCCAAATAAAGATCTCCGGCCCCTGGCTGGTATGACACCATATGACTTACTTACCTGGTTCCTCTGAGATATTGTCCTATGAGAATGAATACAGCACAGATATGTAGTTTTGTTCTGTGGTATTTGGGTGTCCACAATCGAAATTGTGACAGACGTTGGGATATGTGGTGGGACATTAAGGATATGTATTTTGGATTCTAAGACCAGTCCCCGAGGCACAACATATTTCACTCACTGTTCATGTCAAAACCTGCAGATCAAGATGCGGATATCTACATGATTGGGTGTGTTGGATCTTTTCCAACGGTGAACATTCCTTACATGTTTGCAAAAGACAAATTTCACAATCTATTATTTCTTGTGGAAACAGCTGGTGGACCATCTCTTCTGGCATTAATAGCCAATTGTTCACCATTTATAACTTTTACCCACATGACAGCGTCCTGAACTTTCCTGCTGTGCATACAGCCTTTTGAATTCTTCACATATTCCTTTATCTTCTGGGACAGTCCTTTACATAGTGCCTGAGACGTGAAAAGCTGAGGTCTTCATTTGGGCCTGCTTCAGTCTCCAACTTATTACTAGGATTAGCTGGCTCAACCGCAACCCATACCTGCTTCTTTCAATAAACATTGTGCATTTTGAGGCACTTTCTCCAGTGGCAGGTACATGAAGCCTTTCCTGACTCCTGCCACCTGCATCAAGGATGAAAATCAGCTTAATTATTTTTCAACGTATTTACCATTTCCTCATTCCTACTGTCAGCTTCCCCTGTCTATACCTCCAAGAGACCAATGTTTACTTTAACTATTCTCCTTTATATAAACATGAAAAAACTTTTTTAAAAAACTATTATTGATAATTTACTCATGGTCATTTTTTAACTTTTGATCAAATTCTTTGTGTCTCGTAATTGATTCCTAAGACACTTATTCTTTGTATACTCTTTCATGAAATCTGCTTCTCAGAATATAACACATTTCATTGTTGTGGTTCTGTTCGCCGAGCTGGAAGTTTTTGTTGCAAACGTTTCGTCCCCTGTCTAGGTGACATCCGCAGTGCTTGGGAGCCTCCTGTGAAGCGCTTCTGTGGTGTTTCCTCCGGCATTTATAGTGGCCTGTCCCTGCCGCTTCCGGTTGTCAGTTTCAGCTGTCCGCTGTAGTGGCCGGTATATTGGGTCCAGGTCTATGTGTTTATTGATGGAGTGTGTGGATGAGTGCCAAGCTTCTAGGAATTCCCTGGCTGTTCTTTGTTTGGCTTGCCCTATAATGGTAGTGTTGTCCCAGTCAAATTCATGTTGCTTGTCGTCTGCGTGTGTGGCTACTAGGGATAGCTGGTCGTGTCGTTTCGTGGCTAGTTGATGTTCGTGGATGCGGATCGTTAGCTGTCTTCCTGTTTGTTCTATAGAGTGTTTTGTGCAGTCCTTGCACTAGTGTACAAAATCCCATGCAAGGACTGCACAAAACACTATATAGGACAAACAGGAAGACAGCTAATGATCCACAGCCACGAACATCAACTAGCCACGAAATGACACAACCAGCTATCCCTAGTAGCCACACACGCAGACGACAAGCAACATGAATTTGACTGGGACAACACCACCATTATAGGGCAAGCGAAACAAAGAACAGCCAGGGAATTCCTAGAAGCTTGGCACTCATCCACACACTCCATCAACAAACACATAGACCTGGACCCAATATACCGGCCACTACAGGGACAGCTGAAACTGACAACCGGAAGCGGCAGGGACAGGCCACTATAAATGCCGGAGGAAACACCACAGAAGCGCTTCACAGGAGGCTCCCAAGCACTGAGGATGTCACCTAGACAGGGGACGAAACGTTTGCAACAAAAACTTCCAGCTTGGCGAACAGAACCACAGCAACAAGCATCCGAGCTACAAATCTTCTCACAAACTTTGAACATTTCATTGTATTTGAGATGGTGGTGGTGAGCACCTGCTTGAACACCTGCGGTTCATGTGGTACAGACTCTGTCAGTGTGCTGTTAGGACAGTAATTCCAGGTTTTTGATCTATTAACAGTGTAGAAACAGTGATATTCCAAGACTGGATTATGTGCAATTTGGAAGAGAACTCGCACCAGATGATGGTCCCATACATTTTCTGCCTTTTTTGTTCTAGGTGGTAGTGTCAATGGGTTTCTAAGGTACTACTGAAGGAGTTTTGGGAGAAGCAGCAGTAAATCTTGCAGAGAGTGTACAATGCAATGGTAATTGACTGGTTTGAGCTTTT